>NW_027182845.1:285000-407500 GCF_041146395.1 Eulemur rufifrons
CCAAGGTTAGGGTTATTTTTAGCTGTAGTGTTAGGTTTAGGGATAAGGGATCCCATTAGCATTAAGGGTCTTCCTTACTGTAGGGTTAAGGGTTAGGCTTAGAGTTAAAGGTTAAGGTTAGGGTCAGGGTTAAGATTTAGGGTGAGGGTTAACGGTTAGGGTGAAGGTTAAGCGTTAGGGTTAGGGATTAGTGATTAGGGTTTTTGGTTAGTGTTAGGGTTAGCGGTTAGGAGTTAGTGTTTTATGAAGGGGTATGGTTAGAATTAGGATTGGGGTTAGAGTTAGGGTGAGGTATAGGGGTTAGGTTTAGGGGTTAGTTTTAGGGTAAAAGGATAGGATTAGGGTTACGGGTTGGGCTTAGGTTTAGGGTTAAAGTTTACTGCTAGGGTTAGGGATAGGGTTCAGGGTTAGCTTTAGGGGTTCTGGTTACGGTTAGGTGTTAGGTTAGTGTCAGGGTTAGGTCTAGTCGTGAGGGTAAGGTTTAGGGTTAGCTTTAAGAGCTAGGGTTAGGTTTAATGGTTAGGATTAGGATTAGGGTTAAGGGTTAGGGTAAGGCTTAGGGGTTAGGGTGAAGGGTTAGGGTCAAGGGTTAGGGTTTTTGTTAGGCATAGCGTTGGGGTTAGAAGTAAGGGTTACTGTCAGTGTTAGGGTTGTAGGTAGGGTTACGGTTAGGGTTAGCGGTTTAGAATTAGGGTTAGGGATTAGGTGTCACAGTGATGACTAGGAGGTAGGGTTAGAATTATGGCATGGGGTTGTTCTCAGGAAATGGGTTATGCATTAACGTTAAGATAAGAGGTTAAAGTTAGGCGCACGGTGAGGTTTACGTGTTAAGGGGAGAAATAGGAACAGGGTTGGGTGTTATGTTCAGGGTTAGGGTTATCTGTTAAAGATATTGTTTATGCTTAGCGCACGGGCCCTCTCTGCATTAGGCGGGTGGGGGGAGTTTAGGGGGCTGGGATTGTACCCGGGAACCCACTCTAACATACTCTGGGTATGTACCCATCGATTTCATACAGGACACAGTGGTAGAGCCTCCTTTCACGCATGGCATGGGAGGATTGCAGGCTTTCTAAACTCTAAGAAAGCAAGAAGTCTGAGAATTAGATTTAGGGTTAGAAGTCTGGTTAGGGTTAAGGATGAAGTTTAGTGTTAGGGTGAGGGCTTAGGGTTAGGGATTAGGGTTAGGGTTAAAGATTACTCTTAGGTTTAACGGTTACACTTTGGTTTAGGATTGAGGTTTACGGTTAGGGTTAAGATGAGGGGTTAGGGTTTGGTACAGGGTTAGGGTTAAGTGTTAGGTTTAGGGTTGAAGATTAGGATTAGGGTTAGGATTAAAGGTTAGCGTGAGAGTTAACGCTTAGGGTTAAGGTTAAGAGTTAGGGTTTAGGGTTAGGGTTAGGGTTAGGGTTAGTTTTAGGGTTAGAGTTATGTGCTATGGTTTGTGTTAGAGGTTAGGGTTAGGTTTACTGGTCACGGTTAGGGTTACATTTAGGGGTTAGCATTAGGGTTAAGGTTAGGGTTAGGGTTAAGGGATAGGATTAGGGATAAGTGTTGGGCTTAGGGTTAGGATTTAGAGTTAAGGTTAGCATTAAGGATTAGGGTTAGGGTCAGGGTTAAATGCTTGGGTGCGGGTAATGGTTAGGGTCAGGTTTTGGTTCACGGATAGGGTTAGTGTTAAGGGTTACGGGTAGGTTTAGGGTTCAGGGTTAGTGTTAGCATTAGGGCTTAAGGTTAGGATTAGGCGGTAGGTTAGATTTAGGGTTAGATCTAGGCGTTAGGGTAAGGGCTAGCGTTAGGGTTAAGAGATAGGGTTAGGTTTAATACATAGGATTAGGGTTAGGGTTTGGGGTTAAAGTAAGAGTTAGGGGTTAGGTTTAAGGATCCAATGTTAGGGTTATTTTTAGCTGTAGTGTTAGGGTTAGGGATAAGGGATCCCATTAGCATTAAGGGTCTTCCTTACTGTAGGGTTAAGGGTTAGGCTTAGAGTTAAAGGTTAAGGTTAGGGTCAGTTTTAAGATTTAGGGTGAGGGTTAACGGTTAGGGTAAAGGTTAAGCGTTAGGGTTAGGGATTAGTGATTAGGGTTTTTGGATAGTGTTAGGGTTAGCGGTTAGGAGTTAGTGTTTTATGAAGGGGTATGGTTAGAATTAGGATTGGGGTTAGAGTTAGGGTGAGGTATAGGGGTTAGGTTTAGGGGTTAGTTTTAGGGTAAAAGGATAGGATTAGGGTTACGGGTTGGGCTTAGGTTTAGGGTTAAAGTTTACTGCTGGGGTTAGGATTAGGGTTCAGGGTTAGCTTTAGGGGTTCCCGTTAGGGTTAGGTGTTAGGTTAGTGTCAGGGTTAGGTCTAGTCGTGAGGGTAAGGTTTAGGGTTAGCTTTAAGAGCTAGGGTTAGGTTTAATGGTTAGGATTAGGATTAGGGTTAAGGGTTAGGGTAAGGCTTAGGGGTTAGGGTGAAGGGTTAGGGTCAAGGGTTAGGGTTTTTGTTAGGCATAGCGTTGGGGTTAGAAGTAAGGGTTACTGTCAGTGTTAGGGTTGTAGGTAGGGTTACGGTTAGGGTTAGCGGTTTAGAATTAGGGTTAGGGATTAGGTGTCACAGTGATGACTAGGAGATAGGGTTAGAATTATGGCATGGGGTTGTTCTCAGGAAATGGGTTATGCATTAACGTTAGGATAAGAGGTTAAAGTTAGGCGCACGGTGAGGTTTACGTGTTAAGGGGAGAAATAGGAACAGGGTTGGGTGTTATGTTCAGGGTTAGGGTTATCTGTTAAAGGTATTGTTTATGCTTAGCGCACGGGCCCTGTCTGCATTAGGCGGGCGGGGGGCGTTTAGGGGGCTGGGATTGTACCCGGGAACCCACTCTATCATACTCTGGGTATGGGCCCGTGGGTTTCATGCAGGACACAGTGGTAGAGCCTCCTTTCACGCATGGCATGGGAGGATTGCAGGCTTTCCAAACTCTAAGAAAGCAAGAAGTCTGAGAATTAGATTTAGGGTTAGGATTATGGTTAGGGTTAAGGATGAAGTTTAGTGTTAGGGTGAGGGCTTAGGGTTAGGGATTAGGGTTAGGGTTAAAGGTTACTCTTAGGTTTAACGGTTACACTTTGGTTCAGGGTTGAGGTTTACAGTTAGGGTTAAGATTAGGGGTTGGGGTTTGGTACAGGGTTAGGGTTAAGTGTTAGATGTACGGTTGAAGATTAGGATTAGGGTTAGGATTAAAGGTTAGCGTGAGAGTTAACGCTTAGGGTTAAGGTTAAGGGTTAGGGTTTAGGGTTAGGGTTAGGGATAGTTTTAAGGTTAGAAATATGTGCTATGGTTTGTGATAGAGGTTAGGGTTAGGTTTACTGGTCACGGTTAGGGTTACGTTTAGGGGTTAGCATTAGGGTTAGGATTAGGGTTAGGGTTAAGGGATAGGATTAGGGTTAAGTGTTGGCTTAAGGTTATTGTTTAGTGTTAGGGTTAGCATTAAGGATTAGGGTTAGGGTCTGGGTTAAATGCTTGGGTGCGGGTAATGGTTAGGGTCAGGGTTAAGGTTTATGGATAGGGTTAGTGTTAAGGATTACGGGTAGATTTAGGGTTTAGGGTTAGGGTTAGGGAAAGGGTTAGTTTTAGTTAGTTTAGTGCTATGGTTTGTGTTAGATGTTAGGGTTAGGTTTACTGGTCACGGTTAGGGTTACTTTTAGGGGTTAGCATTAGGGTTAGGGTTAAGGGATAGGATTAGGGTTAAGTGTTGACCTTAGGGTTAGGGTTTAGTGTTAGTATTATCATTAAGGATTAGGGGTAGGGTCAGGGTTAAATGCTTGGGTGCGGGTAATGTTTAGGCTCAGGGTTAAGGTTCACAGATAGGGTTAGTGTTAAGGGTTACGGGTAGGTTTAGGGTTTAGGGTTAGAGTTAGCATTTGGGCTTAAGGTTAGGATTAGGCGGTAGGTTAGATTTAGGGTTAGATCTAGGCGTTAGGGTAAGGGCTAGCGTTAGGGTTAAGAGATAGGGTTAGGTTTAATGCTTAGGTTTAGGGTTAGGGTTAGGGGTTAAAGTACGTGTTACGGGTTAGGTTTAAGGATCAAAGGTTAGGGTTATTTTTAGCTGTAGTGTTAGGGTTAGGGATAAGGGATCCCATTAGCATTAAGGGTCTTCCTTACTGTAGGGTTAAGGGTTAGGCTTAGAGTTAAAGGTGAAGGTTAGGGTCAGTGTTAAGATTTAGGGTGAGGGTTAACGGTTAGGGTAAAGGTTAAGCGTTAGGGTTAGGGATTAGTGATTAGGGTTCTTGGTTAGTGTTAGGGTTAGCGGTTAGGAGTTAGTGTTTTATGAAGGGGTATGGTTAGAATTAGGATTGGGGTTAGAGTTAGGGTGAGGTATAGGGGTTAGGTTTAGGGGTTACTTTTAGGGTAAAAGGATAGGGTTAGGGTTACGGGTTGGGCTTAGGTTTAGGGTTAAGGTTTACTGCTAGGGTTAGGGAGAGGGATCAGGGTTAGCTTTAGGGGTTCTGGTTAAGTTTAGGTGTTAGGTTAGTGTCAGGGTTAGGACTAGTCGTGAGGGTAAGGTTTAGGGTTAGCTTTAAGAGCTAGGGTTAGGTTTAATGGTTAGGATTAGGATTAGGGTTAAGGGTTAGGGTAAGGCTTAGGGGTTAGGGTGAAGGGTTAGGGTGAAGGGTTAGGGTTTTTGTTAGGCATAGCGTTGGGTTTAGAAGTAAGGGTTACTGTCAGTGTTAGGGTGGTAGGTAGGGTTACGGTTAGGGTTAGCGGTTTAGAATTAGGGTTAGGGATTAGGTGTCACAGTGATGACTAGGTGATAGGGTTAGAATTATGGGATAGGGGTTGTTCTCAGGAAATGGGTTATGCATTAACGTTAGGATAAGAGGTTAATGTTAGGCTCACGGTGAGGTTTACGTGTGAAGGGGAGAAATAGGAACAGGGTTGGGTGTTATGTTCAGGGTTAGGGTTATCTGTTAAAGGTATTGTTTATGCTTAGCGCACGGGCCCTGTCTGCATTAGGCGGGCGGGGGGAGTTTAGGGGGCTGGGATTGTACCCGGGAACCCACTCTATCATACTCTGTGTATGGGCCCTTGGGTTTCATGCAGGACACAGTGGTAGAGCCTCCTTTCACGCATGGCATGGGAGGATTGCAGGCTGTCTAAACTCTAAGAAGCAAGAAGTCTGAGAATTAGATTTAGGGTTAGGATTCTGGTTAGGGTTAAGGATGAAGTTTAGTGTTAGGGTGAGGGCTTAGGATTAGGGATTAGGGTTAGGGTTAAAGGTTACTCTTAGCTTTAACGGTTACACTTTCGTTTCGGGTTGAGGTTTACGGTTAGGGTTAAGATGAGGAGTTAGGGTTAGGTACAGGGTTAGGGTTAAGTGTTAGGTTTAGGGTTGAAGATTAGGATTAGGGTTAGGATTAAAGGTTAGCGTGAGAGTTAACGCTTAGGGTTAAGGTTAAGAGTTAGGGTTTAGGGTTAGGGTTAGTTTTAGGGTTAGAGTTATGTGCTATGGTTTGTGTTAGAGGTTAGTGTTAGGTTTACTGGTCACGGTTAGGGTTACGTTTAGGGGTTAGCATTAGGGTTAGGGTTAAGGGATAGGATTAGGGTTAAGTGTTGGGCTTAGGGTTAGGGTTTAGTGTTAGGGTTATCATTAAGGATTGGGGTTAGGGTCAGGGTTAAATGCTTGGGTGGGGGTAATGTTTAGGGTCAGGGTTAAGGTTGACGGATAGGTTTAGTGTTAAGGGTTACGGGTAGGTTTAGGGTTCAGGGTTAGAATTAGCATTAGGGCTTAAGGTTAGGATTAGGCGGTAGGTTAGATTTAGGGTTAGATCTAGGCGTTAGGGTAAGGGCTAGCGTTAGGGTTAAGAGATAGGGTTAGGTTTAATGCTTAGGATTAGGGTTAGGGTTTGGGGTTAAAGTAAGTGTTAGGGGTTAGGTTTAAGGATCCAAGGTTAGGGTTATTTTTAGCTGTAGTGTTAGGGTTAGGGATAAGGGATCCCATTAGCATTAAGGGTCTTCCTTACTGTAGGGTTAAGGGTTAGGCTTAGAGTTAAAGGTTAAGGTTAGGGTCAGTGTTAAGATTTAGGGTGAGGGTTAACGGTTAGGGTAAAGGTTAAGCGTTAGGGTTAGGGATTAGTGATTAGGGTTTTTGGTTAGTGTTAGGGTTAGCGTTTAGGAGTTAGTGTTTTATGAAGGGGTATGGTTAGAATTAGGATTGGGGTTAGAGTTAGGGTGAGGTATAGGGGTTTGGTTTAGGGCTTAGGTTTAGGGGTTAGTTTTAGGGTAAAAGGATAGGATTAGGGTTACGGGTTGGGCTTAGGTATAGGGTTAAAGTTTACTGCTGGGGTTAGGGATAGGGTTCAGGGTTAGCTTTAGGGGTTCTGGTTAGTGTTAGGTGTTAGGTTAGTGTCAGGGTTAGGTCTAGTCGTGAGGGTAAGGTTTAGGGTTAGCTTTAAGAGCTAGGGTTAGGTTTAATGGTTAGGATTAGGATTAGGGATAAGGGTTAGGGTAAGGCTTAGGGGTTAGGGTGAAGGGTTAGGGTTTTTGTTAGGCATAGCGTTGGGTTTAGAAGTAAGGGTTACTGTCAGTGTTAGGGTTGTAGGTAGGGTTACGATTAGGGTTAGCGGTTTAGAATTAGGGTTAGGGATTAGGTGTCACAGTGATGACTAGGAGATAGGGTTAGAATTATGGGATAGGGGTTGTTCTCAGGAAATGGGTTATGCATTAACGTTAGGATAAGAGGTTAAAGTTAGGCGCACGGTGAGGTTTACGTGTTAAGGGGAGAAATAGGAACAGGGTTGGGTGTTATGTTCAGGGTTAGGGTTATCTGTTAAAGGTATTGTTTATGCTTAGCGCACGGGCCCTGTCTGCATTAGGCGGGCGGGGGGAGTTTAGGGGGCTGGGATTGTACCCGGGAACCCACTCTATCATACTCTGGGTATGGGCCCGTGGGTTTCATGCAGGACACAGTGGTAGAGCCTCCTTTCACGCATGGCATTGGAGATTTGCAGGCTTACTAAACTCTAAGAAAGCAAGAAGTCTGAGAATTAGATTTAGGGTTAGGATTCTGGTTAACGTTAAGGATGAAGTTTAGTGTTAGGGTGAGGGCTTAGGGTTAGGGATTAGGGTTAGGGTTAAAGGTTACTCTTAGGTTTAACGGTTACACTTTAGTTTAGGGTTGAGGTTTACGGTTAGGGTTAAGAGGAGGGGTTAGTGTTTGGTACAGAGTTAGGGTTAAGTGTTAGGTTTAGGGTTGAAGATTAGGATTAGGGTTAGGATTAAAGGTTAGCGTGAGAGTTAACGCTTAGGGTTAAGGTTAAGAGTTAGGGTTTAGGGTTCGGGTTAGGGTTAGTTTTAGGTTTAGAGTTATGTGCTATGGTTTGTGTTAGACGTTAGGGTTAGGTTTACTGGTCACAGTTAGGGTTACGTTTAGGGGTCAGCATTAGGGTTAGGGTTAGGGTTAGGGTTAAGAGATAGGATTAGGGTTAAGTGTTGAGCTTAGGGTTAGGGTTTAGTGTTAGGGTTATCATTAAGGATTAGTGTTAGGGTCAGGGTTAAATGCTTGGGTGCGGGTAATATTTAGGGTCAGGGTTAAGGTTCACGGATAGGGTTAGTGTTAAGGGTTACGGGTAGGTTTAGGGTTCAGGGTTAGAGTTAGCATTAGGGCTTAAGGTTAGGATCAGGCGGTAGGTTATATTTAGGGTTAGATCTAGGCGTTAGGGTAAGGGCTAGCGTTAGGTTTAAGAGATAGGGTTCGGTTTAATGCTTAGGTTTAGGGTTAGGGTTTAGGGTTAAAGTAAGTGTTAGGGGTTAGGTTTCAGGATCAAAGGTTAGGGTTATTTTTAGCTGTAGTGTTAGGGTTAGGGATAAGGGATCCCATTAGCATTAAGGGTCTTCCTTACTGTAGGGTTAAGGGTTAGGCTTAGCGTTAAAGGTTAATGTTAGGGTCAGGGTTAAGATTTAGGGTGAGGGTTAACAGTTAGGGTAAAGGTTAAGTGTTAGGGTTTGGGATTAGTGATTAGGGTTTTTGGTTAGTGTTAGGGTTTTTGGTTAGGAGTTAGTGTTTTATGAAGGGGTACGGTTACAATTAGGATTGGGGTTAGAGTTAGCATGAGATATAGGGATTAGGTTTAGGGGTTAGTTTTAGGGTAAAAGGATAGGATTAGGGTTACGGGTTGGGCTTAGGTTAAGGGTTAAAGTTTACTGCTAGGGTTAGGGATAGGGTTCAGGGTTAGCTTTAGGGGTTCTGGTTAGGGTTAGGTGTTAGGTTAGTGTCAGGGTTAGGTCTAGTCGTGAGGGTAAGGTTTAGGGTTAGCTTTAAGAGCTAGGGTTAGGTTTAATGGTTAGGATTAGGATTAGGGTTAAGGGTTAGGGTAAGGCTTAGGGGTTAGGGTGAAGGGTTAGTGTCAAGGGTTAGGGTTTTTGTTAGGCATAGCGTTGGGGTTAGAAGTAAGGGTTACTGTCAGTGTTAGGGTTGTAGGTAGAGTTACGGTTAGGGTTAGCGGTTTAGAATTAGGGTTAGGGATTAGGTGTCACAGTGATGACTAGGAGATAGGGTTAGAATTATGGGATAGGGGTTGTTCTCAGGAAATGGGTTATGCATTAACGTTAGGATAAGAGGTTAAAGTTAGGCGCACGGTGAGGTTTACGTGTTAAGGGGAGAAATAGGAACAGGGTTGGGTGTTATGTTCAGGGTTAGGGTTATCTGTTAAAGGTATTGTTTATGCTTAGCGCACGGGCCCTGTCTGCATTAGGCGGGCGGGGGGAGTTTAGGGGGCTGGGATTGTACCCGGGAACCCACTCTATCAAACTCTGGGTATGGGCCCGTGGGTTTCATGCAGGACACAGTGGTAGAGCCTCCTTTCACGCATGGCATGGGAGGATTGCAGGCTTTCTAAACTCTAAGAAAGCAAGAAGTCTGAGAATTAGATTTAGGGTTAGGATTCTGGTTAGGGTTAAGGATGAAGTTTAGTGTTAGGGTGAGGGCTTAGGTTTAGGGATTAGCGTTAGGGTTAAAGGTTACTCTTAGATTTAACGGTTACACTTTGGTTTAGGTTTGAGGTTTACGGTTAGGGTTAAGATGAGGGGTTAGGGTTAGGTACAGGGTTAGGGTTAAGTGTTAAGTTTAGGGCTGAAGATTAGGTTTAGGGTTAGGATTAAAGGTTAGCGTGAGAGTTACCGCTTAGGGTTAAGGTTAAGAGTTGGGGTTTAGGGTTAGGGTTAGTGTTAGGGTTCGTTTTAGGGTTAGAGTTATGTGCTATGGTTTGTGTTAGAGGTTAGGGTTAGGTTTACTGGTCACGGTGAGGGTTACGTTTAGGGGTTAGCATTAGGGTTAGGTTTAAGGCTTAGGATTAGGGTTAAGTGTTGGGCTTAGGGTTAGGGTTTAGTGTTAGGGTTATCATTAAGGATTAGGGGAGGGTCAGGGTTAAATGCTTGGCTGCGGGTAATGGTTAGGGTCAGGGTTAAGGTTCACGGATAGGGTTAGTGTTAAGGATTACGGGTAGGTTTAGGGTTCAGGGTTAGAGTTATCATT
The DNA here is from genome assembly GCF_041146395.1 of Eulemur rufifrons. Classification (NCBI taxonomy): domain Eukaryota; kingdom Metazoa; phylum Chordata; class Mammalia; order Primates; family Lemuridae; genus Eulemur; species Eulemur rufifrons. The sequence goes on from NW_027182845.1 coordinate 294,507, forward strand.
AGGGCTTAAGGTTAGGATTAGGCGGTAGGTTAGATTTAGGGTTAGATCTAGGCGTTAGGGTAAGGGCTAGCGTTAGGCTTAAGAGATAGGGTTAGGATTAATGCTTAGGAATAGGGTTAGGGTTTGGGGTTACAGTAAGTGTTAGGGGTTAGGTTTAAGGATCAAAGGTTAGGGTTATTTTTAGCTGTAGTGTTAGGGTTAGGGATAAGGGATCCCATTAGCATTAAGGGTCTTCCTTACTGTAGGGTTAAGGGTTAGGCTTAGAGTTAAAGGTTAAATTTAGGGTCAGTGTTAAGATTTAGGGTGAGGGTTACCGGTTAGGGTAAAGGTTAAGCATTAGGGTTAGGGATTAGTGATTAGGGTTTTTGGTTAGTGTTAGGGTTAGCAGTTAGGAGTTAGTGTTTTATGAAGGGGTATGGTTAGAATTAGGATTGGGGTTAGAGTTAGGGTGAGGTATAGGGGTTAGGTTTAGGGGTTAGTTTTAGGGTAAAAGGATAGGATTAGGGTTACGGGTTGGGCTTAGGTTTAGGGTTAAGGTTTACTGCTAGAGTTACAGATAGGGTTCAGGGTTAGCTTTAGGGGTTCTCGTTACGGTTAGGTGTTAGGTTAGTGTCAGGGTTAGGACTAGTCGTGAGGGTAAGGTTTAGGGTTAGTTTTAAGAGCTAGGGTTAGGTTTAATGGTTAGGATTAGGATTAGGGTTAAGGGTTAGGGTAAGGCTTAGGGGTTAGGGTGAAGGGTTAGGGTCAAGGATTAGGGTTTTTGTTAGGCATAGCGTTGGGGTTAGAAGCAAGGGTTACTGTCAGTGTTAGGGTTGTAGGTAGGATTACGATTAGGGTTAGTGGTTTAGAATTAGGGTTAGGGATTAGGTGTCACAGTGATGACTAGGAGATAGGGTTAGAATTATGGGATAGGGGTTGTTCTCAGGAAATGGGTTATGCATTAACGTTAGGATAAGAGGTTAAAGTTAGGCGCACGGTGAGGTTTACGTGTTAAGGGGAGAAATAGGAACAGGGTTGGGTGTTATGTTCAGGGTTAGGGTTATCTGTTAAAGGTATTGTTTATGCTTAGCGCACGGGCCCTGTCTGCATTAGGCGGGTGGGCGGAGTTTAGGGGGCTGGGATTGTACCCGGGAACCCACTCTATCATACTCTGGGTATGGGCCCGTGGGTTTCATGCAGGACACAGTGGTAGAGCCTCCTTTCACGCATGGCATGGGAGGATTGCAGGTTTTCTAAACTCTAAGAAAGCAAGAAGTCTGAGAATTAGATTTAGGGTTAGGATTCTGGTTAGGGTTAAGGATGAAGTTTAGTGTTAGGGTGAGGGCTTAGGGTTAGGGATTAGGGATAGGGTTAAAGGTTACTCTTAGGTTTAACGGCTACACTTTGGTTTAGGGATGAGGTTTACGGTTAGGGTTAAGATGAGGGGTTTGGGTTTGGTACAGGGTTAGGGTTAATTGTTAGGTTTAGGGCTGAAGATTAGGATTAGGGTTAGGATTAAAGGTTAGCGTGAGAGTTAACGCTTAGGGTTAAGGTTAAGAGTTAGGGTTTAGGGTTAGTGTTAGGGTTAGGGTTAGTTTTAAGGTTAGAGTTTTGTGCTATGGTTTGTGTTAGAGGTTAGGGTTAGGTTTACTGGTCACGGTTAGGGTTACGTTTAGGGGTTAGCTTTAGGGTTAGGGTTAGGGTTAAGGGATAGGATTAGGGTTAAGTGTTGGGCTTAGGGTTAGGGTTTAGTCTTAGGGTTAGCATTAAGGATTAGGGTTAGGGTCTGGGTTAAATGCTTGGGTGCGCGTAATGGTTAAGGTCAGGTTTAAGGTTCACGGATAGGGTTAATGTTAAGGGTTACGGGTAGGTTTAGGGTTCAGGGTTAGAGTTAGCATTACGGCTTAAGGTTGGGATTAGGCGGTAGGTTAGATTTAGGGTTAGATCTAAGCGTTAGGGTACGGGCTAACGTTAGGGTTAAGAGATAGGGTTAGGTTTAATTCTTAGGAATAGGGTTAGGGTTTGGGGTTAAAGTAAGTGTTAGGGGTTAGGTTTAATGATCAAAGGTTAGTGTTATTTTTAGCTGTAGTGTTAGGGTTAGGGATAAGGGATCCCATTAGCATTAAGGGTCATCCTTACTGTAGGGTTAAGGGTTAGACTTAGAGTTAAAGGTTAAGGTTAGTGTCAGTGTTAAGATTTAGGGTGAGGGTTAACGGTTAGGGTAAAGGTTAAGCGTTAGGGTTAGGGATTAGTGATTAGGGTTTTTGGTTAGTGTTAGGGTTAGCGTTTAGGAGTTAGTGTTTTATGAAGGGGTATGGTTAGAATTAGGATTGGGGTTAGAGTTAGGGTGAGGTATAGGGGTTAGGTTTAGGGGTTAGTTTTAGGGTAAAAGGATAGGATTAGGGTTACGGGTTGGGCTTAGGTTTTGGGTTAAAGTTTACTGCTAGGGTTAGGGATAGGGTTCAGGGTTAGCTTTAGGGGTTCTGGTTAGGGTTAGGTGTTAGGTTAGTGTCAGGGTTAGGACTAGTCGTGAGGGTAAGGTTTAGGGTTAGCTTTAAGAGCTAGGGTTAGGTTTAATGGTTAGGATTAGGATTAGGGTTAAGGGTTAGGGTAAGGTTTGGGGGTTAGGGTGAAGGGTTAGGGTCAAGGGTTAGGGTTTTTGTTAGGCATAGCGTTGGGGTTAGAAGTAAGGGTTACTGTCAGTGTTAGGGTTGTAGGTAAGATTACGATAAGGGTTAGCGGTTTAGAATTAGGGTTAGGGATTAGGTGTCACAGTGATGACTAGGAGATAGGGTTAGAATTATGGGATAGGGGTTGTTCTCAGGAAATGGGTTATGCATTAACGTTAGGATAAGAGGTTAAAGTTAGGCGCACGGTGAGGTTTACGTGTTAAGGGGAGAAATAGGAACAGGGTTGGGTGTTATGTTCAGGGTTAGGGTTATCTGTTAAAGGTATTGTTTATGCTTAGCGCACGGGCCCTGTCTGCATTAGGCGGGCGGGGGGAGTTTAGGGGGCTGGGATTGTACCCGGGAACCCACTCTATCATACTCTGGGTATGGGCCCGTGGGTTTCATGCAGGACACAGTGGTAGAGCCTCCTTTCACGCATGGCATGGGAGGATTGCAGGCTTTCTAAACTCTAAGAAAGCAAGAAGTCTGAGAATTAGATTTAGGGTTAGGATTCTGGTTAGGGTTAAGGATGAAGTTTAGTGTTAGGGTGAGAGCTTAGGGTTAGGGATTAGCGTTAGGGCTAAAGGTTACTCTTAGGTTTAACGGTTACACTTTGGTTTAGGGTTGAGGTTTACGGTTAAGCTTAAGATGAGGAGTTAGGGTTTGGTACAGGGTTAGGGTTAAGTGTTAGGTTTAGGGTTGAAGATTAGGATTAGGGTTAGGATTAAAGGTTAGCGTGAGAGTTAACGCTTAGGCTTAAGGTTAAGAGTTAGGGTTTAGGGTTAGGGTTAGGGTTAGGGTTAGTTTTAGGGTTAGAGTTATGTGCTATGGTTTGTGTTAGAGGTTAGGGTTAGGTTCACTGGTGACGGTTAGGGTTACGTTTAGGTGTTAGCATTAGTGTTCGGATAGGGTTAGGGTTCAGGGATAGGATTAGGGTTAAGTGTTTTGCTTAGGGTGGGGATTTAGTTTTAGGGTTATCATTAAGGATTAGGGTTAGGTTCAGGGTTAAAAGCTTGGGTGCGGGTAATGTTTAGGGTCAGGGTTAAGGTTCACGGATAAGGTTAGTGTTAAGGGTTACGGGTAGGTTTAGTGTTAGAGTTAGCATTAGGGCTTAAGGTTAGGATTAGGCGGTAGGTTAGATTTAGAGTTAGATCTAGGTGTTAGGGTAAGGGCTAGCGTTAGGGTTAAGAGATAGGGTTAGGTTTAATGCTTAGGATTAGGGTTAGGTTTCGGGGTTAAAGTAAGAGTTAGGGGTTAGATTTAAGGATCCAAGGTTAGGGTTATTTTTAGCTGTAGTGTTAGGGTTAGGGATAAGGGATCCCATTAGCATTAAGGGTCTTCCTTACTGTAGGGTTAAGGGTTAGGCTTAGAGTTAAAGGTTAAGGTTAGGGTCAGTGTTAAGATTCAGGGTGAAGGTTAATGGTTAGGGTAAAGGTTAAGCGTTAGGGTTAGGGATTAGTGATTAGGGTTTTTGGTTAGTGTTAGGGTTTGTGGTTAGGAGTTAGTGTTTTATGAAGGGGTATGGTTAGAATTAGGATTGGGGTTAGAGTTAGGGTGAGGTATAGGGGTTAGGTTTAGGGGTTACTTTTAGGGTAAAAGGATAGGATTAGGGTTACGGGTTGGGCTTAGGTTTAGGTTTAAAGTTTACTGCTAGGGTTAGGAATAGGGTTCAGGGTTAGCTTTAGGGGTTCTGGTTAGGGTTAGGTGTTAGGTTAGTGTCAGGGTTAGGTCTAGTCGTGAGGGTAAGGTTTAGGGTTAGCTTTAAGAGCTAGGGTTAGGTTTAATGGTTAGGATTAGGATTAGGGTTAAGGGTTAGGGTAAGGCTTAGGGGTTAGTGTGAAGGGTTAGGGTCAAGGGTTAGGGTTTTTGTTAGGCATAGCGTTGGGGTTAGAAGTAAGGGTTACTGTCAGTGTTAGGGTTGTACGCAGGGTTACGGTTAGGGTTAGCGGTTTAGAATTAGGGTTAGCGATTAGGTGTCACAGAGATTACTAGGAGATAGTGTTAGAATTATGGGATAGGGGTTGTTCTCAGGAAATGGGTTATGCATTAACGTTAGGATAAGAGGTTAAAGTTAGGCGCACGGTGAGGTTTACGTGTTAAGGAGAGAAATAGGAACAGGGTTGGGTGTTATGTTCAGGGTTAGGTTTATCTGTGAAAGGTATTGTTTATGCTTAGCGCACGGGCCCTGTCTGCATTAGGCGGGCGGGGGGAGTTTAGGGGGCTGGGATTGTACCCGGGAACCCACTCTATCATACTCTGGGTATGGGCCCGTGGGTTTCATGCAGGACACAGTGGTAGAGCCTCCTTTCACGCATGGCATGGGAGGATTGCAGGCTTTCTAAACTCTAAGAAAGCAAGAAGTCTGAGAATTAGATTTAGGGTTAGGATTCTGGTTAGGGTTAAGGATGAAGTTTAGTGTTAGGGTGAGGGCTTAGGGTTAGGGCTTAGGGTTAAGGTTAAAGGTTACTCTTAGGTTTAACGGTTACACCTTGGTTTAGTGTTGAGGTTTACCGTCAGGGTTAACATGAGGGGTTAGGGATAGGTACAGGGTTAGGGTTAAGTGTTAGGTTTAGGGTTGAAGATTAGGATTAGGGTTAGGAATAAAGGTTAGCGTGAGAGTTAACGCTTAGGGTTAAGGTTAAGAGTTAGGGTTTAGGGTTAGGTTTAAGGTTAGGGTTAGTTTTAGGGTTAGAGTTTTGTGCTATGGTTTGTATTAGAGTTTAGGGTTAGGTTTATTGGTCACGGTGAGGGTTACATTTAGGGGTTAGCATTAGGGTTAGGGTTAAGGGATAGGATTAGGGTTAAGTGTTGGGCTTAGGGTTCGGGTTTAGTGTTAGGGTTATCATTAAGGATTAAGGTTAGGGTCAGGGTTAAATGCTTGGGTGCGGGTAATGGTTAGGGTCAGGGTTAAGGTTCAAGGATAGGGTTAGTGTTAAGGGTTACGGGTAGGTTTAGGGTTCAGGGATAGAGTTAGCATTAGGGCTTAAGGTTAGGATTAGGCGGTAGGTTAGATTTAGGGTTAGATCTAGGCGTTAGGGTAAGGGCTAGCGTTAGGGTTAAGAGATAGGATTAGGTTTAATGCTTAGGAATAGGGTTAGGGTTTGCGGTTACAGTAAGTGTTAGGGGTTAGGTTTAAGGATCAAAGGTTAGGGTTATTTTTAGCTGTAGTGTTAGGGTTAGGGATAAGGGATCCCATTAGCATTAAGGGTCTTCCTTACTGTACGGTTAAGGGTTAGGCTTAGAGTTAAAGGTGAAGGTTAGGGTCACGGTTAAGATTTAGGGTGAGGGTTAACGGTTAGGGTAAAGGTTAAGCGTTAGGGTTAGGGATTAGTGATTAGGGTTTTTGGTTAGTTTTAGGGTTAGCGGTTAGGAGTTAGTGTTTTATGAAGGGGTTTGGTTAGAATTAGGATTGGGGTTAGAGTTAGCGTGAGGTATAGGGGTTAGGTTTAGGGGTTAGTTTTAGGGTAAAAGGATAGGATTAGGGTTACTGGTTGGGCTTAGGTTTAGGGTTAGAGTTTACTGCTAGGGTTAGGGATAGGGATCAGGGTTAGCTTTAGGAGTTCTGGTTAGGGTTAGGTGTTAGGTTAGTGTCAGGGTTAGGTCTAGTCGTGAGGGTAAGGTTTAGGGTTAGCTTTAAGAGCTAGGTTTAGGTTTAATGGTTAGGATTAGGATTAGGGTTAAGGGTTAGGGTAAGGCTTTGTGGTTAGGGTGAAGAGTTAGGGTCAAGGGTTAGGGTTTTTGTTAGACATAGCGTTGGGTTTAGAAGTAAGGGTTACTCTCAGTGTTAGGGTTGTAGGTAGGGTTACCGTTATGGTTAACGGTTTAGAATTAGGGTTAGCGATTAGGTGTCACAGTGATGACTAGGAGATAGGGTTAGAATTATGGGATAGGGTTTGTTCTCAGGAAATGGGTTATGCATTAACGTTAGGATAAGAGGTTAAAGTTAGGCGCACGGTGAGGTTTACGTGTTAAGGGGAGAAATAGGAACAGGGTTGGGTGTTATGTTCAGGGTTAGGGTTATCTGTTAAAGGTATTGTTTATGCTTAGCGCACGGGCCCTGTCTGCATTAGGCGGGTGGGGGGAGTTTAGGGGGCTGGGATTGCACCCGGGAACCCACTCTATCATACTCTGGGTATGGGCCCGTGGTTTTCATGTAGGACACAGTGGTAGAGCTTCCTTTCACGCATGGCATGGGAGGATTGCAGGCTTTCTAAACTCTAAGAAAGCAAGAAGTCTGAGAATTAGATTTAGGGTTAGGATTATGGTTAGGGTTAAGGATGAAGTTTAGTGTTAGGGTGAGGGCTTAGGGTTAGGGACTAGGGTTAGGGTTAAAGGTTACTCTTAGGTTTAACGGTTACACTTTGGTTTCGGGTTGAGGTTTACGGTTAGGGTTAAGATGAGGGGTTAGGGTTAGGTACAGGGTTAGGGTTAAGTGTTAGGTTTAGGGTTGAAGATTAGGATTAGGGTTAGGATTAAAGGTTAGCGTGAGAGTTAACGCTTAGGGTTAAGGTTAAGAGTTAGGGTTTAGGGTTAGGGTTAGGGTTAGGGTTGGGGTTAGGTTAGGGGTATGGTTACGGTTAGGGTAAGGGTAAGGTTAGGGTTAGGGTTAGGGCTTGGGGTTAGGTTTAGGGTTAGGGGTTATGGTTAGGGTTGGGGTTAGGGGGTTAGTGTTAGGATTAGGGTTAGGGGGTTATGGTTAGGGTTAGGGTTGGGTTAGGGGTTACGGTTAGGGTTAGGTTTGGGTTAGGGGTTAGGGTTAGGGTTAGGGTTAGGATAGGCTTAGGGTTAGGGGTTAGGGTTAGGGTTAGGTGTTAGGGTTAGGCTTAGTGTTAGGGGTTGGGGGTAGGGGTAGGGTTAGGGTTAGGGGTTAGGGTTAGGGTTAGGGGTTACGGTTAGGGGTTAGGGTTAGGGTTAGGGTTAGGTTTAGGGTTTCGGGTTGGGGTTGGGGTTGGGGTTAGGGTTAGGGGGTAGGGGTAGGCGTAGGGGTAGGGGTAGGGTTAGGGTTAGGGGGTTAGGGTTAGGGGGTTAGGGTTATGGTTAGGGGTTAGGGTTAGGGTTAGGGTTAGGGTAGGGGTAGGGTAGGGGTAGGGTTAGGGTTAGGGTAGGGGTTAGGGTTGGGATTAGGGTTAGGGTTAGGGGTTGGCATTCGGGTTAGGGGTAGGGGTAGGGGTAGGGTTAGGGTTAGGGTTATGTTTTAGGGTTTGTGTTAGACGTTAGGGTTAGGTTTAATGTTCGTGGTTAGAGTTACGTTTAGGGGTTAGCATTAGGGTTAGGGATTAGGTTTAAGGTAAGGGTTTAGAGTTAGTGTTGGGCTTTAGGCTCCGGGCTTAGGTTCAGGGTCAGCGGTTAGGGTTGGTGGTAGGGCTTAGATTTAGCGGTCAGTTTAAGGGCACAGGACCTGGTTAATCTACGGTTAGAGGGGTGTGGTCGGAGTCACCACAAAAGCACAACATCATTCCCTGGGCCTTGGGACAAAACCTACATGCAGGACTCAGGCAGAGCCTCATCTCACACATGGCATGGCTGTATTGTAGGCTTGCTTCACTCTGGGAATGGAAGTAGTGTGAGAATTAGGGTTAGGTTTGGGGTTAGGGGTTTCGAGTTAGGGGTTAGGTTTCGAGTCAGGGTCAGGTGCTAGGGATTAGTGGTTAGGTTTAGAGTTAGTGTTAGGGGTTAGGTGTTAAGTCTGGGTTGGGGGCCAGGGTTAGGTTTAGGGTTGGGGTTAGCGTTAGGGTTAGGGGTTAGGGTTAAGGGATAGGGTTAGGGTTAAGGGTTAGGCTTAGGGTTAGGGTTCAGGGTTAGGGTTAAGGTTTAGGGTTAGAGTCAGGGTTAAGGGTTAGGGTGAGGCTTAACAGTTAGGGTTAGGGTTAGGGGTTTAGGAATAGGGTTAGGGTTAAGGGTTAGGTTTATGGTTCAGGTTTAAGGTTAGGATTAGGGGTTAGGGTTAGTGTTAACTGTAGGTTAGTGTTGGGGTTAGATCTCTAGGCATTAGCGTATAGGTTAGGGTTAGGGTTAAGTAGGGTTATGTTTAATGGTTAGGATTGGGATTAGCGTTAAGGGTTAGGGTTAAGCTTTAGGGGTTATGACTAAGGATCAATGGTTAGGGTTATTTTTAGGCGTAGGGTTAGGGTAAGGGTTTTAGGGTTAGTGTTAGTGTTGTTGGTAGGGTTAAGGTTAGGGTTGGCGTTTCAGAATTAGGGATTAGGTGTTATGGTTATGGCTAGGAGTTAGGGTTAGAATTACGGTATAGGGCTTGTTCTCAGGGTGTCATGCATTATCGTTAAGATAAGGGGTTAAGTTAGGGTTAGGGTGAGGTTTACGTGTTAAGGTGAGCAGTAGGATCAGGGTTAGGTGTTATGTTCTGGGTTAGGGTTATGGGTGTGGGGTAGGGTTTATGCTTAGGGCACGGGCCCTGTATGCACTAGGAGGCGAAGTTAGGGGTCTGTGATGGTCGCTGGGAGCCCACTCTATCGTACGCAGTGTATGGGCCTCTGGGTTTCATGCAGGACACTGTGGCAGAGCGGGCTTTCATGCATGGCTTAGTAGGATTGTAGGCTTTCAAAACTCTGAGAAAGCAAGTCTGAGAATTAGATTTAGGGTTAGGATTACGGTATGGTTTAGGGATGAAGATTAGCGATAGGGTGAGGGCTTAGGGTTAGGGGTTAGGGTTAGGGTTAGGGTTGTTGGTAGGGTGAAGGTTAGGGTTGGCATTTTAGAATTAGGGATGAGGTGTTACGGTTATGGCTAGGGGTTAGGATTAGAATTATGGGATAGGGCTTCTTCTCAGGGTGTTATGCATTAAGGTTAAGATAAGGGGATAAGTTAGGGTTACGGGGAGGTTTATGTTTTAAGGTGAGCAATAGGATCAGGGTCAGGTGCTATGTTCAGGGTGAGAGTTACCTGTTAGGGGTAGTGTTTATACTTAGCGTACAGGCCCTGTCTGCACTGGGCGGGGGGCTGGGGTTAGGGGGATGGGATTGTCCCCGGGAACCCACTCTATCATACGCTAGGTATGGGCTCCTGGTTTCATGCAAGAGAGAGCTGCAGAGCCCCCTTTTACTCATGGCATGGGAGGATTTTAGGCTTTCTAAACTCTAAGAAAGCAAGAAGTCCGAGAATTAGATTTAGGGGTAGGATTATGATAATGTTTAGGGTTAGGGTTAGTGTTAAGGTGGGGTCTTAGGGTTAGGGGTTAGGGTTAGAGGTTAGTGTTAGGTGTAACAGTTACAGTTAGGTTTATGGTTAAGTTTCAGGGTTAGGGTTAAGGTTTGGGTTTAGCGTTTGGCACAGGGTTAGGCTTCAGTGTTAGCTTTATGGTTAAAGATTAGGATTAGGGTTAGTGTGAGGGTTAATGGTAAGGGTCAAGATTAAGGGTTAGGGTTGGGGTTAGGGTTAGGTTTAGTGTTAGGGCTTAGGGTTAGGGGATAGGATTAGGGTTAAGTGTTGGGCTTATGGTTAGGGTTAAAGTTTAGTGTTAGGGTTAATGTTTAGTGTTATGGTCCAGTTTAAGTGTTAGAGTGAGGGTTAACAGTTAGGATTAGGCTTAGGGGTTAGGGATATAGTGAAGGTTCAGTGTTAGGGTTAGGTTTAGGGTTCAGGTTAGGGTTAGCTTTAGGGGTTATGGTTAGGGTTAGGTGTTAAGTTAGTGTCAGGGTTAGGTCTAGTCGTGAGGGTAAGGTTTAGGGTTAGCTTTAAGAGCTAGGGTTAGGTTTAATGGTTAGGATTAGGATTACGGTTAAAGGTTAGGGTAATGATCAGGGGTTAGGGTGAAGGGTGAAGGGTTAGGGCTTTTGTTAGGCATAGCGTTGGGGTTAGAACTAAGGGTTCCTGTCAGTGTTAGGGTTGTAGGCAGCGTTACGGTTAGGCTTAGCGGTGGAGAATTAGGGTTAGGGATTAGGTGTTACAGTTATGACTAGGAGATAGGGTTAGAATTATGGGATAGGGGATGTTCTCAGGGAATGGGTTATGCATTAACGTTACGTTAAGAGGTTAAAGTTAGGCTCACAGTGAGGTTTACGTGTTAAGGGGAGAAATAGGAACAGGGTTAGGTGCCATGTTCAGGGGTAGGGTTATCTGTTAAAGGTATCATTTATGCTTAGCGCACGGGCCCTGTCGGCATTAGGCTGGGGGGAGGTTAGGGGGCTGGGATTGTCACCGGGAACCCACTGTATCGGACTCTGGGTATGGGCCCGTGGATTTCATGCAGGACACAGTGGTAGAGCCTCCTTTCACACATGGCACGGGAGGATTGCAGGCTTTCTAAACTCTAAGAAAGCAAGAAGTCTGAGAATTAGATTTAGGGTTAGGATTATGGTTAGGGTTCAGGATGAAGTGTAGTGTTATGGTGAGGGGATAGGGTTACAGATTAGGGTTACGGTTTAAGGTTACTGTTAGGTTTAACGGTTATAGTTCGTTTTGGGGTTGAGGTTTGCGGATAGGGTTAAGATGAGGGGTCAGGGTTTGGTACAGGGTTAGGGTGGTGTTCGGTTTAGGGTTGAAGATTAGGATTAGAGTTAGGATTAAAGGTTAGCATGAGAGTTAACGGTTAAGATTAAGGTTAAGGGTTAGGGTTAGGGTTTAGGTTTAGGGTTAAGGGTTAGGGTTAGTTTTAGGGTTAGAGTTATGTGTTAGGGTTTGTGTTAGAGGTTAGGGTTAGGTTTACTGTTCGTGGTTAGAGTTACGTTTAGGGGTTAGCATTAGGGTTAGGGATTAGGTTTAGGGTAAGTGTTTAGAGTTAGTGTTGGGCTTTAGGCTCGGGGCTTAGGTTCAGGGTCAGCGGTTAGGGTTGGTGGTAGGGCTTAGATTTAGCGGTCAGTTTAAGGGCACAGGACCTGGTTAATCTACGGTGAGAGGGGTGTGGTCGGAGTCACCACAAAAGCACAACATCATTCCCTGGGCCTTGGGACAAAACCTACATGCAGGACTCAGGCAGAGCCTCATCTCACACATGGCATGGCTGTATTGTAGGCTTGCTTCACTCTGGGAATGGAAGTAGTGTGAGAATTAGGGTTAGGTTTGGGGTTAGGGGTTTCGAGTTAGGGGTTAGGTTTCGAGTCAGGGTCAGGTGCTAGGGATTAGTGGTTAGGTTTAGAGTTAGTGTTAGGGGTTAGGTGTTAAGTCTGGGTTGGGGGCCAGGGTTAGGTTTAGGGTTGGGGTTAGCGTTAGGGTTAGGGGTTAGGGTTAAGGGATAGGGTTAGGGTTAAGGGTTAGGCTTAGGGTTAGGGTTCAGGGTTAGGGTTAAGGTTTAGGGTTAGAGTCAGGGTTAAGGGTTAGGGTGAGGCTTAACAGTTAGGGTTAGGGTTAGGGGTTTAGGAATAGGGTTAGGGTTAAGGGTTAGGTTTATGGTTCAGGTTTAAGGTTAGGATTAGGGGTTAGGGTTAGTGTTAACTGTAGGTCAGTGTTGGGGTTAGATCTCTAGGCATTAGCGTATAGGTTAGGGTTAGGGTTAAGTAGGGTTATGTTTAATGGTTAGGATTGGGATTAGCGTTAAGGGTTAGGGTTAAGCTTTAGGGGTTATGACTAAGGATCAATGGTTAGGGTTATTTTTAGGCGTAGGGTTAGGGTAAGGGTTTTAGGGTTAGTGTTAGTGTTGTTGGTAGGGTTAAGGTTAGGGTTGGCGTTTCAGAATTAGGGATTAGGTGTTATGGTTATGGCTAGGAGTTAGGGTTAGAATTACGGTATAGGGCTTGTTCTCAGGGTGTCATGCATTATCGTTAAGATAAGGGGTTAAGTTAGGGTTAGGGTGAGGTTTACGTGTTAAGGTGAGCAGTAGGATCAGGGTTAGGTGTTATGTTCTGGGTTAGGGTTATGGGTGTGGGGTAGGGTTTATGCTTAGGGCACGGGCCCTGTATGCACTAGGAGGCGAAGTTAGGGGTCTGTGATGGTCGCTGGGAGCCCACTCTATCGTACGCAGTGTATGGGCCTCTGGGTTTCATGCAGGACACTGTGGCAGAGCGGGCTTTCATGCATGGCTTAGTAGGATTGTAGGCTTTCAAAACTCTGAGAAAGCAAGTCTGAGAATTAGATTTAGGGTTAGGATTACGGTATGGTTTAGGGATGAAGATTAGCGATAGGGTGAGGGCTTAGGGTTAGGGGTTAGGGTTAGGGTTAGGGTTGTTGGTAGGGTGAAGGTTAGGGTTGGCATTTTAGAATTAGGGATGAGGTGTTACGGTTATGGCTAGGGGTTAGGATTAGAATTATGGGATAGGGCTTCTTCTCAGGGTGTTATGCATTAAGGTTAAGATAAGGGGATAAGTTAGGGTTACGGGGAGGTTTATGTTTTAAGGTGAGCAATAGGATCAGGGTCAGGTGCTATGTTCAGGGTGAGAGTTACCTGTTAGGGGTAGTGTTTATACTTAGCGTACAGGCCCTGTCTGCACTGGGCGGGGGGCTGGGGTTAGGGGGATGGGATTGTCCCCGGGAACCCACTCTATCATACGCTAGGTATGGGCTCCTGGTTTCATGCAAGAGAGAGCTGCAGAGCCCCCTTTTACTCATGGCATGGGAGGATTTTAGGCTTTCTAAACTCTAAGAAAGCAAGAAGTCCGAGAATTAGATTTAGGGGTAGGATTATGATAATGTTTAGGGTTAGGGTTAGTGTTAAGGTGGGGTCTTAGGGTTAGGGGTTAGGGTTAGAGGTTAGTGTTAGGTGTAACAGTTACAGTTAGGTTTATGGTTAAGTTTCAGGGTTAGGGTTAAGGTTTGGGTTTAGCGTTTGGCACAGGGTTAGGCTTCAGTGTTAGCTTTATGGTTAAAGATTAGGATTAGGGTTAGTGTGAGGGTTAATGGTAAGGGTCAAGATTAAGGGTTAGGGTTGGGGTTAGGGTTAGGTTTAGTGTTAGGGCTTAGGGTTAGGGGATAGGATTAGGGTTAAGTGTTGGGCTTATGGTTAGGGTTAAAGTTTAGTGTTAGGGTTAATGTTTAGTGTTATGGTCCAGTTTAAGTGTTAGGGTGAGGGTTAACAGTTAGGATTAGGCTTAGGGGTTAGGGATATAGTGAAGGTTCAGTGTTAGGGTTAGGTTTAGGGTTCAGGTTAGGGTTAGCTTTAGGGGTTATGGTTAGGGTTAGGTGTTAAGTTAGTGTCAGGGTTAGGTCTAGTCGTGAGGGTAAGGTTTAGGGTTAGCTTTAAGAGCTAGGGTTAGGTTTAATGGTTAGGATTAGGATTACGGTTAAAGGTTAGGGTAATGATCAGGGGTTAGGGTGAAGGGTGAAGGGTTAGGGCTTTTGTTAGGCATAGCGTTGGGGTTAGAACTAAGGGTTCCTGTCAGTGTTAGGGTTGTAGGCAGCGTTACGGTTAGGCTTAGCGGTGGAGAATTAGGGTTAGGGATTAGGTGTTACAGTTATGACTAGGAGATAGGGTTAGAATTATGGGATAGGGGATGTTCTCAGGGAATGGGTTATGCATTAACGTTACGTTAAGAGGTTAAAGTTAGGCTCACAGTGAGGTTTACGTGTTAAGGGGAGAAATAGGAACAGGGTTAGGTGCCATGTTCAGGGGTAGGGTTATCTGTTAAAGGTATCATTTATGCTTAGCGCACGGGCCCTGTCGGCATTAGGCTGGGGGGAGGTTAGGGGGCTGGGATTGTCACCGGGAACCCACTGTATCGGACTCTGGGTATGGGCCCGTGGATTTCATGCAGGACACAGTGGTAGAGCCTCCTTTCACACATGGCACGGGAGGATTGCAGGCTTTCTAAACTCTAAGAAAGCAAGAAGTCTGAGAATTAGATTTAGGGTTAGGATTATGGTTAGGGTTCAGGATGAAGTGTAGTGTTATGGTGAGGGGATAGGGTTACAGATTAGGGTTACGGTTTAAGGTTACTGTTAGGTTTAACGGTTATAGTTCGTTTTGGGGTTGAGGTTTGCGGATAGGGTTAAGATGAGGGGTCAGGGTTTGGTACAGGGTTAGGGTGGTGTTCGGTTTAGGGTTGAAGATTAGGATTAGAGTTAGGATTAAAGGTTAGCATGAGAGTTAACGGTTAAGATTAAGGTTAAGGGTTAGGGTTAGGGTTTAGGTTTAGGGTTAAGGGTTAGGGTTAGTTTTAGGGTTAGAGTTATGTGTTAGGGTTTGTGCTAGAGGTTAGGGTTAGGTTTACTGTTCGTGGTTAGAGTTACGTTTAGGGGTTAGCATTAGGGTTAGGGATTAGGTTTAGGGTAAGTGTTTAGAGTTAGTGTTGGGCTTTAGGCTCGGGGCTTAGGTTCAGGGTCAGCGGTTAGGGTTGGTGGTAGGGCTTAGATTTAGCGGTCAGTTTAAGGGCACAGGACCTGGTTAATCTACGGTGAGAGGGGTGTGGTCGGAGTCACCACAAAAGCACAACATCATTCCCTGGGCCTTGGGACAAAACCTACATGCAGGACTCAGGCAGAGCCTCATCTCACACATGGCATGGCTGTATTGTAGGCTTGCTTCACTCTGGGAATGGAAGTAGTGTGAGAATTAGGGTTAGGTTTGGGGTTAGGGGTTTCGAGTTAGGGGTTAGGTTTCGAGTCAGGGTCAGGTGCTAGGGATTAGTGGTTAGGTTTAGAGTTAGTGTTAGGGGTTAGGTGTTAAGTCTGGGTTGGGGGCCAGGGTTAGGTTTAGGGTTGGGGTTAGCGTTAGGGTTAGGGGTTAGGGTTAAGGGATAGGGTTAGGGTTAAGGGTTAGGCTTAGGGTTAGGGTTCAGGGTTAGGGTTAAGGTTTAGGGTTAGAGTCAGGGTTAAGGGTTAGGGTGAGGCTTAACAGTTAGGGTTAGGGTTAGGGGGTTAGGAATAGGGTTAGGGTTAAGGGTTAGGTTTATGGTTCAGGTTTAAGGTTAGGATTAGGGGTTAGGGTTAGTGTTAACTGTAGGTCAGTGTTGGGGTTAGATCTCTAGGCATTAGCGTATAGGTTAGGGTTAGGGTTAAGTAGGGTTATGTTTAATGGTTAGGATTGGGATTAGCGTTAAGGGTTAGGGTTAAGCTTTAGGGGTTATGACTAAGGATCAATGGTTAGGGTTATTTTTAGGCGTAGGGTTAGGGTAAGGGTTTTAGGGTTAGTGTTAGTGTTGTTGGTAGAGTTAAGGTTAGGGTTGGCGTTTCAGAATTAGGGATTAGGTGTTATGGTTATGGCTAGGAGTTAGGGTTAGAATTACGGTATAGGGCTTGTTCTCAGGGTGTCATGCATTATCGTTAAGATAAGGGGTTAAGTTAGGGTTAGGGTGAGGTTTACGTGTTAAGGTGAGCAGTAGGATCAGGGTTAGGTGTTATGTTCTGGGTTAGGGTTATGGGTGTGGGGTAGGGTTTATGCTTAGGGCACGGGCCCTGTATGCACTAGGAGGCGAAGTTAGGGGTCTGTGATGGTCGCTGGGAGCCCACTCTATCGTACGCAGTGTATGGGCCTCTGGGTTTCATGCAGGACACTGTGGCAGAGCGGGCTTTCATGCATGGCTTAGTAGGATTGTAGGCTTTCAAAACTCTGAGAAAGCAAGTCTGAGAATTAGATTTAGGGTTAGGATTACGGTATGGTTTAGGGATGAAGATTAGCGATAGGGTGAGGGCTTAGGGTTAGGGGTTAGGGTTAGGGTTAGGGTTGTTGGTAGGGTGAAGGTTAGGGTTGGCATTTTAGAATTAGGGATGAGGTGTTACGGTTATGGCTAGGGGTTAGGATTAGAATTATGGGATAGGGCTTCTTCTCAGGGTGTTATGCATTAAGGTTAAGATAAGGGGATAAGTTAGGGTTACGGGGAGGTTTATGTTTTAAGGTGAGCAATAGGATCAGGGTCAGGTGCTATGTTCAGGGTGAGAGTTACCTGTTAGGGGTAGTGTTTATACTTAGCGTACAGGCCCTGTCTGCACTGGGCGGGGGGCTGGGGTTAGGGGGATGGGATTGTCCCCGGGAACCCACTCTATCATACGCTAGGTATGGGCTCCTGGTTTCATGCAAGAGAGAGCTGCAGAGCCCCCTTTTACTCATGGCATGGGAGGATTTTAGGCTTTCTAAACTCTAAGAAAGCAAGAAGTCCGAGAATTAGATTTAGGGGTAGGATTATGATAATGTTTAGGGTTAGGGTTAGTGTTAAGGTGGGGTCTTAGGGTTAGGGGTTAGGGTTAGAGGTTAGTGTTAGGTGTAACAGTTACAGTTAGGTTTATGGTTAAGTTTCAGGGTTAGGGTTAAGGTTTGGGTTTAGCGTTTGGCACAGGGTTAGGCTTCAGTGTTAGCTTTATGGTTAAAGATTAGGATTAGGGTTAGTGTGAGGGTTAATGGTAAGGGTCAAGATTAAGGGTTAGGGTTGGGGTTAGGGTTAGGTTTAGGGTTAGGGCTTAGGGTTAGGGGATAGGATTAGGGTTAAGTGTTGGGCTTATGGTTAGGGTTAAAGTTTAGTGTTAGGGTTAATGTTTAGTGTTATGGTCCAGTTTAAGTGTTAGGGTGAGGGTTAACAGTTAGGATTAGGCTTAGGGGTTAGGGATATAGTGAAGGTTCAGTGTTAGGGTTAGGTTTAGGGTTCAGGTTAGGGTTAGCTTTAGGGGTTATGGTTAGGGTTAGGTGTTAAGTTAGTGTCAGGGTTGGGTCTAGTCGTGAGGGTAAGGTTTAGGGTTAGCTTTAAGAGCTAGGGTTAGGTTTAATGGTTAGGATTAGGATTACGGTTAAAGGTTAGGGTAATGATCAGGGGTTAGGGTGAAGGGTGAAGGGTTAGGGCTTTTGTTAGGCATAGCGTTGGGGTTAGAACTAAGGGTTCCTGTCAGTGTTAGGGTTGTAGGCAGCGTTACGGTTAGGCTTAGCGGTGGAGAATTAGGGTTAGGGATTAGGTGTTACAGTTATGACTAGGAGATAGGGTTAGAATTATGGGATAGGGGATGTTCTCAGGGAATGGGTTATGCATTAACGTTACGTTAAGAGGTTAAAGTTAGGCTCACAGTGAGGTTTACGTGTTAAGGGGAGAAATAGGAACAGGGTTAGGTGCCATGTTCAGGGGTAGGGTTATCTGTTAAAGGTATCATTTATGCTTAGCGCACGGGCCCTGTCGGCATTAGGCTGGGGGGAGGTTAGGGGGCTGGGATTGTCACCGGGAACCCACTGTATCGGACTCTGGGTATGGGCCCGTGGATTTCATGCAGGACACAGTGGTAGAGCCTCCTTTCACACATGGCACGGGAGGATTGCAGGCTTTCTAAACTCTAAGAAAGCAAGAAGTCTGAGAATTAGATTTAGGGTTAGGATTATGGTTAGGGTTCAGGATGAAGTGTAGTGTTATGGTGAGGGGATAGGGTTACAGATTAGGGTTACGGTTTAAGGTTACTGTTAGGTTTAACGGTTATAGTTCGTTTTGGGGTTGAGGTTTGCGGATAGGGTTAAGATGAGGGGTCAGGGTTTGGTACAGGGTTAGGGTGGTGTTCGGTTTAGGGTTGAAGATTAGGATTAGAGTTAGGATTAAAGGTTAGCATGAGAGTTAACGGTTAAGATTAAGGTTAAGGGTTAGGGTTAGGGTTTAGGTTTAGGGTTAAGGGTTAGGGTTAGTTTTAGGGTTAGAGTTATGTGTTAGGGTTTGTGTTAGAGGTTAGGGTTAGGTTTACTGTTCGTGGTTAGAGTTACGTTTAGGGGTTAGCATTAGGGTTAGGGATTAGGTTTAGGGTAAGTGTTTAGAGTTAGTGTTGGGCTTTAGGCTCGGGGCTTAGGTTCAGGGTCAGCGGTTAGGGTTGGTGGTAGGGCTTAGATTTAGCGGTCAGTTTAAGGGCACAGGACCTGGTTAATCTACGGTGAGAGGGGTGTGGTCGGAGTCACCACAAAAGCACAACATCATTCCCTGGGCCTTGGGACAAAACCTACATGCAGGACTCAGGCAGAGCCTCATCTCACACATGGCATGGCTGTATTGTAGGCTTGCTTCACTCTGGGAATGGAAGTAGTGTGAGAATTAGGGTTAGGTTTGGGGTTAGGGGTTTCGAGTTAGGGGTTAGGTTTCGAGTCAGGGTCAGGTGCTAGGGATTAGTGGTTAGGTTTAGAGTTAGTGTTAGGGGTTAGGTGTTAAGTCTGGGTTGGGGGCCAGGGTTAGGTTTAGGGTTGGGGTTAGCGTTAGGGTTAGGGGTTAGGGTTAAGGGATAGGGTTAGGGTTAAGGGTTAGGCTTAGGGTTAGGGTTCAGGGTTAGGGTTAAGGTTTAGGGTTAGAGTCAGGGTTAAGGGTTAGGGTGAGGCTTAACAGTTAGGGTTAGGGTTAGGGGGTTAGGAATAGGGTTAGGGTTAAGGGTTAGGTTTATGGTTCAGGTTTAAGGTTAGGATTAGGGGTTAGGGTTAGTGTTAACTGTAGGTCAGTGTTGGGGTTAGATCTCTAGGCATTAGCGTATAGGTTAGGGTTAGGGTTAAGTAGGGTTATGTTTAATGGTTAGGATTGGGATTAGCGTTAAGGGTTAGGGTTAAGCTTTAGGGGTTATGACTAAGGATCAATGGTTAGGGTTATTTTTAGGCGTAGGGTTAGGGTAAGGGTTTTAGGGTTAGTGTTAGTGTTGTTGGTAGGGTTAAGGTTAGGGTTGGCGTTTCAGAATTAGGGATTAGGTGTTATGGTTATGGCTAGGAGTTAGGGTTAGAATTACGGTATAGGGCTTGTTCTCAGGGTGTCATGCATTATCGTTAAGATAAGGGGTTAAGTTAGGGTTAGGGTGAGGTTTACGTGTTAAGGTGAGCAGTAGGATCAGGGTTAGGTGTTATGTTCTGGGTTAGGGTTATGGGTGTGGGGTAGGGTTTATGCTTAGGGCACGGGCCCTGTATGCACTAGGAGGCGAAGTTAGGGGTCTGTGATGGTCGCTGGGAGCCCACTCTATCGTACGCAGTGTATGGGCCTCTGGGTTTCATGCAGGACACTGTGGCAGAGCGGGCTTTCATGCATGGCTTAGTAGGATTGTAGGCTTTCAAAACTCTGAGAAAGCAAGTCTGAGAATTAGATTTAGGGTTAGGATTACGGTATGGTTTAGGGATGAAGATTAGCGATAGGGTGAGGGCTTAGGGTTAGGGGTTAGGGTTAGGGTTAGGGTTGTTGGTAGGGTGAAGGTTAGGGTTGGCATTTTAGAATTAGGGATGAGGTGTTACGGTTATGGCTAGGGGTTAGGATTAGAATTATGGGATAGGGCTTCTTCTCAGGGTGTTATGCATTAAGGTTAAGATAAGGGGATAAGTTAGGGTTACGGGGAGGTTTATGTTTTAAGGTGAGCAATAGGATCAGGGTCAGGTGCTATGTTCAGGGTGAGAGTTACCTGTTAGGGGTAGTGTTTATACTTAGCGTACAGGCCCTGTCTGCACTGGGCGGGGGGCTGGGGTTAGGGGGATGGGATTGTCCCCGGGAACCCACTCTATCATACGCTAGGTATGGGCTCCTGGTTTCATGCAAGAGAGAGCTGCAGAGCCCCCTTTTACTCATGGCATGGGAGGATTTTAGGCTTTCTAAACTCTAAGAAAGCAAGAAGTCCGAGAATTAGATTTAGGGGTAGGATTATGATAATGTTTAGGGTTAGGGTTAGTGTTAAGGTGGGGTCTTAGGGTTAGGGGTTAGGGTTAGAGGTTAGTGTTAGGTGTAACAGTTACAGTTAGGTTTATGGTTAAGTTTCAGGGTTAGGGTTAAGGTTTGGGTTTAGCGTTTGGCACAGGGTTAGGCTTCAGTGTTAGCTTTATGGTTAAAGATTAGGATTAGGGTTAGTGTGAGGGTTAATGGTAAGGGTCAAGATTAAGGGTTAGGGTTGGGGTTAGGGTTAGGTTTAGGGTTAGGGCTTAGGGTTAGGGGATAGGATTAGGGTTAAGTGTTGGGCTTATGGTTAGGGTTAAAGTTTAGTGTTAGGGTTAATGTTTAGTGTTATGGTCCAGTTTAAGTGTTAGGGTGAGGGTTAACAGTTAGGATTAGGCTTAGGGGTTAGGGATATAGTGAAGGTTCAGTGTTAGGGTTAGGTTTAGGGTTCAGGTTAGGGTTAGCTTTAGGGGTTATGGTTAGGGTTAGGTGTTAAGTTAGTGTCAGGGTTAGGTCTAGTCGTGAGGGTAAGGTTTAGGGTTAGCTTTAAGAGCTAGGGTTAGGTTTAATGGTTAGGATTAGGATTACGGTTAAAGGTTAGGGTAATGATCAGGGGTTAGGGTGAAGGGTGAAGGGTTAGGGCTTTTGTTAGGCATAGCGTTGGGGTTAGAACTAAGGGTTCCTGTCAGTGTTAGGGTTGTAGGCAGCGTTACGGTTAGGCTTAGCGGTGGAGAATTAGGGTTAGGGATTAGGTGTTACAGTTATGACTAGGAGATAGGGTTAGAATTATGGGATAGGGGATGTTCTCAGGGAATGGGTTATGCATTAACGTTACGTTAAGAGGTTAAAGTTAGGCTCACAGTGAGGTTTACGTGTTAAGGGGAGAAATAGGAACAGGGTTAGGTGCCATGTTCAGGGGTAGGGTTATCTGTTAAAGGTATCATTTATGCTTAGCGCACGGGCCCTGTCGGCATTAGGCTGGGGGGAGGTTAGGGGGCTGGGATTGTCACCGGGAACCCACTGTATCGGACTCTGGGTATGGGCCCGTGGATTTCATGCAGGACACAGTGGTAGAGCCTCCTTTCACACATGGCACGGGAGGATTGCAGGCTTTCTAAACTCTAAGAAAGCAAGAAGTCTGAGAATTAGATTTAGGGTTAGGATTATGGTTAGGGTTCAGGATGAAGTGTAGTGTTATGGTGAGGGGATAGGGTTACAGATTAGGGTTACGGTTTAAGGTTACTGTTAGGTTTAACGGTTATAGTTCGTTTTGGGGTTGAGGTTTGCGGATAGGGTTAAGATGAGGGGTCAGGGTTTGGTACAGGGTTAGGGTGGTGTTCGGTTTAGGGTTGAAGATTAGGATTAGAGTTAGGATTAAAGGTTAGCATGAGAGTTAACGGTTAAGATTAAGGTTAAGGGTTAGGGTTAGGGTTTAGGTTTAGGGTTAAGGGTTAGGGTTAGTTTTAGGGTTAGAGTTATGTGTTAGGGTTTGTGTTAGAGGTTAGGGTTAGGTTTACTGTTCGTGGTTAGAGTTACGTTTAGGGGTTAGCATTAGGGTTAGGGATTAGGTTTAGGGTAAGTGTTTAGAGTTAGTGTTGGGCTTTAGGCTCGGGGCTTAGGTTCAGGGTCAGCGGTTAGGGTTGGTGGTAGGGCTTAGATTTAGCGGTCAGTTTAAGGGCACAGGACCTGGTTAATCTACGGTGAGAGGGGTGTGGTCGGAGTCACCACAAAAGCACAACATCATTCCCTGGGCCTTGGGACAAAACCTACATGCAGGACTCAGGCAGAGCCTCATCTCACACATGGCATGGCTGTATTGTAGGCTTGCTTCACTCTGGGAATGGAAGTAGTGTGAGAATTAGGGTTAGGTTTGGGGTTAGGGGTTTCGAGTTAGGGGTTAGGTTTCGAGTCAGGGTCAGGTGCTAGGGATTAGTGGTTAGGTTTAGAGTTAGTGTTAGGGGTTAGGTGTTAAGTCTGGGTTGGGGGCCAGGGTTAGGTTTAGGGTTGGGGTTAGCGTTAGGGTTAGGGGTTAGGGTTAAGGGATAGGGTTAGGGTTAAGGGTTAGGCTTAGGGTTAGGGTTCAGGGTTAGGGTTAAGGTTTAGGGTTAGAGTCAGGGTTAAGGGTTAGGGTGAGGCTTAACAGTTAGGGTTAGGGTTAGGGGGTTAGGAATAGGGTTAGGGTTAAGGGTTAGGTTTATGGTTCAGGTTTAAGGTTAGGATTAGGGGTTAGGGTTAGTGTTAACTGTAGGTCAGTGTTGGGGTTAGATCTCTAGGCATTAGCGTATAGGTTAGGGTTAGGGTTAAGTAGGGTTATGTTTAATGGTTAGGATTGGGATTAGCGTTAAGGGTTAGGGTTAAGCTTTAGGGGTTATGACTAAGGATCAATGGTTAGGGTTATTTTTAGGCGTAGGGTTAGGGTAAGGGTTTTAGGGTTAGTGTTAGTGTTGTTGGTAGGGTTAAGGTTAGGGTTGGCGTTTCAGAATTAGGGATTAGGTGTTATGGTTATGGCTAGGAGTTAGGGTTAGAATTACGGTATAGGGCTTGTTCTCAGGGTGTCATGCATTATCGTTAAGATAAGGGGTTAAGTTAGGGTTAGGGTGAGGTTTACGTGTTAAGGTGAGCAGTAGGATCAGGGTTAGGTGTTATGTTCTGGGTTAGGGTTATGGGTGTGGGGTAGGGTTTATGCTTAGGGCACGGGCCCTGTATGCACTAGGAGGCGAAGTTAGGGGTCTGTGATGGTCGCTGGGAGCCCACTCTATCGTACGCAGTGTATGGGCCTCTGGGTTTCATGCAGGACACTGTGGCAGAGCGGGCTTTCATGCATGGCTTAGTAGGATTGTAGGCTTTCAAAACTCTGAGAAAGCAAGTCTGAGAATTAGATTTAGGGTTAGGATTACGGTATGGTTTAGGGATGAAGATTAGCGATAGGGTGAGGGCTTAGGGTTAGGGGTTAGGGTTAGGGTTAGGGTTGTTGGTAGGGTGAAGGTTAGGGTTGGCATTTTAGAATTAGGGATGAGGTGTTACGGTTATGGCTAGGGGTTAGGATTAGAATTATGGGATAGGGCTTCTTCTCAGGGTGTTATGCATTAAGGTTAAGATAAGGGGATAAGTTAGGGTTACGGGGAGGTTTATGTTTTAAGGTGAGCAATAGGATCAGGGTCAGGTGCTATGTTCAGGGTGAGAGTTACCTGTTAGGGGTAGTGTTTATACTTAGCGTACAGGCCCTGTCTGCACTGGGCGGGGGGCTGGGGTTAGGGGGATGGGATTGTCCCCGGGAACCCACTCTATCATACGCTAGGTATGGGCTCCTGGTTTCATGCAAGAGAGAGCTGCAGAGCCCCCTTTTACTCATGGCATGGGAGGATTTTAGGCTTTCTAAACTCTAAGAAAGCAAGAAGTCCGAGAATTAGATTTAGGGGTAGGATTATGATAATGTTTAGGGAATAGGGTTAGTGTTAAGGTGGGGTCTTAGGGTTAGGGGTTAGGGTTAGAGGTTAGTGTTAGGTGTAACAGTTACAGTTAGGTTTATGGTTAAGTTTCAGGGTTAGGGTTAAGGTTTGGGTTTAGCGTTTGGCACAGGGTTAGGCTTCAGTGTTAGCTTTATGGTTAAAGATTAGGATTAGGGTTAGTGTGAGGGTTAATGGTAAGGGTCAAGATTAAGGGTTAGGGTTGGGGTTAGGGTTAGGTTTAGTGTTAGGGCTTAGGGTTAGGGGATAGGATTAGGGTTAAGTGTTGGGCTTATGGTTAGGGTTAAAGTTTAGTGTTAGGGTTAATGTTTAGTGTTATGGTCCAGTTTAAGTGTTAGGGTGAGGGTTAACAGTTAGGATTAGGCTTAGGGGTTAGGGATATAGTGAAGGTTCAGTGTTAGGGTTAGGTTTAGGGTTCAGGTTAGGGTTAGCTTTAGGGGTTATGGTTAGGGTTAGGTGTTAGGTTAGTGTCAGGGTTAGGTCTAGTCGTGAGGGTAAGGTTTAGGGTTAGCTTTAAGAGCTAGGGTTAGGTTTAATGGTTAGGATTAGGATTACGGTTAAAGGTTAGGGTAATGATCAGGGGTTAGGGTGAAGGGTGAAGGGTTAGGGCTTTTGTTAGGCATAGCGTTGGGGTTAGAACTAAGGGTTCCTGTCAGTGTTAGGGTTGTAGGCAGCGTTACGGTTAGGCTTAGCGGTGGAGAATTAGGGTTAGGGATTAGGTGTTACAGTTATGACTAGGAGATAGGGTTAGAATTATGGGATAGGGGATGTTCTCAGGGAATGGGTTATGCATTAACGTTACGTTAAGAGGTTAAAGTTAGGCTCACAGTGAGGTTTACGTGTTAAGGGGAGAAATAGGAACAGGGTTAGGTGCCATGTTCAGGGGTAGGGTTATCTGTTAAAGGTATCATTTATGCTTAGCGCACGGGCCCTGTCGGCATTAGGCTGGGGGGAGGTTAGGGGGCTGGGATTGTCACCGGGAACCCACTGTATCGGACTCTGGGTATGGGCCCGTGGATTTCATGCAGGACACAGTGGTAGAGCCTCCTTTCACACATGGCACGGGAGGATTGCAGGCTTTCTAAACTCTAAGAAAGCAAGAAGTCTGAGAATTAGATTTAGGGTTAGGATTATGGTTAGGGTTCAGGATGAAGTGTAGTGTTATGGTGAGGGGATAGGGTTACAGATTAGGGTTACGGTTTAAGGTTACTGTTAGGTTTAACGGTTATAGTTCGTTTTGGGGTTGAGGTTTGCGGATAGGGTTAAGATGAGGGGTCAGGGTTTGGTACAGGGTTAGGGTGGTGTTCGGTTTAGGGTTGAAGATTAGGATTAGAGTTAGGATTAAAGGTTAGCATGAGAGTTAACGGTTAAGATTAAGGTTAAGGGTTAGGGTTAGGGTTTAGGTTTAGGGTTAAGGGTTAGGGTTAGTTTTAGGGTTAGAGTTATGTGTTAGGGTTTGTGTTAGAGGTTAGGGTTAGGTTTACTGTTCGTGGTTAGAGTTACGTTTAGGGGTTAGCATTAGGGTTAGGGATTAGGTTTAGGGTAAGTGTTTAGAGTTAGTGTTGGGCTTTAGGCTCGGGGCTTAGGTTCAGGGTCAGCGGTTAGGGTTGGTGGTAGGGCTTAGATTTAGCGGTCAGTTTAAGGGCACAGGACCTGGTTAATCTACGGTGAGAGGGGTGTGGTCGGAGTCACCACAAAAGCACAACATCATTCCCTGGGCCTTGGGACAAAACCTACATGCAGGACTCAGGCAGAGCCTCATCTCACACATGGCATGGCTGTATTGTAGGCTTGCTTCACTCTGGGAATGGAAGTAGTGTGAGAATTAGGGTTAGGTTTGGGGTTAGGGGTTTCGAGTTAGGGGTTAGGTTTCGAGTCAGGGTCAGGTGCTAGGGATTAGTGGTTAGGTTTAGAGTTAGTGTTAGGGGTTAGGTGTTAAGTCTGGGTTGGGGGCCAGGGTTAGGTTTAGGGTTGGGGTTAGCGTTAGGGTTAGGGGTTAGGGTTAAGGGATAGGGTTAGGGTTAAGGGTTAGGCTTAGGGTTAGGGTTCAGGGTTAGGGTTAAGGTTTAGGGTTAGAGTCAGGGTTAAGGGTTAGGGTGAGGCTTAACAGTTAGGGTTAGGGTTAGGGGGTTAGGAATAGGGTTAGGGTTAAGGGTTAGGTTTATGGTTCAGGTTTAAGGTTAGGATTAGGGGTTAGGGTTAGTGTTAACTGTAGGTCAGTGTTGGGGTTAGATCTCTAGGCATTAGCGTATAGGTTAGGGTTAGGGTTAAGTAGGGTTATGTTTAATGGTTAGGATTGGGATTAGCGTTAAGGGTTAGGGTTAAGCTTTAGGGGTTATGACTAAGGATCAATGGTTAGGGTTATTTTTAGGCGTAGGGTTAGGGTAAGGGTTTTAGGGTTAGTGTTAGTGTTGTTGGTAGGGTTAAGGTTAGGGTTGGCGTTTCAGAATTAGGGATTAGGTGTTATGGTTATGGCTAGGAGTTAGGGTTAGAATTACGGTATAGGGCTTGTTCTCAGGGTGTCATGCATTATCGTTAAGATAAGGGGTTAAGTTAGGGTTAGGGTGAGGTTTACGTGTTAAGGTGAGCAGTAGGATCAGGGTTAGGTGTTATGTTCTGGGTTAGGGTTATGGGTGTGGGGTAGGGTTTATGCTTAGGGCACGGGCCCTGTATGCACTAGGAGGCGAAGTTAGGGGTCTGTGATGGTCGCTGGGAGCCCACTCTATCGTACGCAGTGTATGGGCCTCTGGGTTTCATGCAGGACACTGTGGCAGAGCGGGCTTTCATGCATGGCTTAGTAGGATTGTAGGCTTTCAAAACTCTGAGAAAGCAAGTCTGAGAATTAGATTTAGGGTTAGGATTACGGTATGGTTTAGGGATGAAGATTAGCGATAGGGTGAGGGCTTAGGGTTAGGGGTTAGGGTTAGGGTTAGGGTTGTTGGTAGGGTGAAGGTTAGGGTTGGCATTTTAGAATTAGGGATGAGGTGTTACGGTTATGGCTAGGGGTTAGGATTAGAATTATGGGATAGGGCTTCTTCTCAGGGTGTTATGCATTAAGGTTAAGATAAGGGGATAAGTTAGGGTTACGGGGAGGTTTATGTTTTAAGGTGAGCAATAGGATCAGGGTCAGGTGCTATGTTCAGGGTGAGAGTTACCTGTTAGGGGTAGTGTTTATACTTAGCGTACAGGCCCTGTCTGCACTGGGCGGGGGGCTGGGGTTAGGGGGATGGGATTGTCCCCGGGAACCCACTCTATCATACGCTAGGTATGGGCTCCTGGTTTCATGCAAGAGAGAGCTGCAGAGCCCCCTTTTACTCATGGCATGGGAGGATTTTAGGCTTTCTAAACTCTAAGAAAGCAAGAAGTCCGAGAATTAGATTTAGGGGTAGGATTATGATAATGTTTAGGGAATAGGGTTAGTGTTAAGGTGGGGTCTTAGGGTTAGGGGTTAGGGTTAGAGGTTAGTGTTAGGTGTAACAGTTACAGTTAGGTTTATGGTTAAGTTTCAGGGTTAGGGTTAAGGTTTGGGTTTAGCGTTTGGCACAGGGTTAGGCTTCAGTGTTAGCTTTATGGTTAAAGATTAGGATTAGGGTTAGTGTGAGGGTTAATGGTAAGGGTCAAGATTAAGGGTTAGGGTTGGGGTTAGGGTTAGGTTTAGTGTTAGGGCTTAGGGTTAGGGGATAGGATTAGGGTTAAGTGTTGGGCTTATGGTTAGGGTTAAAGTTTAGTGTTAGGGTTAATGTTTAGTGTTATGGTCCAGTTTAAGTGTTAGGGTGAGGGTTAACAGTTAGGATTAGGCTTAGGGGTTAGGGATATAGTGAAGGTTCAGTGTTAGGGTTAGGTTTAGGGTTCAGGTTAGGGTTAGCTTTAGGGGTTATGGTTAGGGTTAGGTGTTAGGTTAGTGTCAGGGTTAGGTCTAGTCGTGAGGGTAAGGTTTAGGGTTAGCTTTAAGAGCTAGGGTTAGGTTTAATGGTTAGGATTAGGATTACTTTTAAAGCTTAGGGTAATGCTTAGTGGTTAGGGTGAAGGGTGAAGGGTTAGGGCTTTTGTTAGGCATAGCGTTGGGGTTAGAACTAAGGTTTCCTGTCAGTGTTAGGGTTGTAGGCAGCGTTACGGTTAGGCTTAGCGGTGGAGAATTAGGGTTAGGGATTAGGTGTTACAGTTATGACTAGGAGATAGGGTTAGAATTATGGGATAGGGGATGTTCTCAGGGAATGGGTTATGCATTAACGTTACGTTAAGAGGTTAAAGTTAGGCTCACGGTGAGGTTTACGTGTTAAGGGGAGAAATAGGAACAGGGTTAGGTGCCATGTTCAGGGTTAGGGTTATCTGTTAAAGGTATCATTTATGCTTAGCGCACGGGCCCTGTCGGCATTAAGCTGGGGGGAGGTTAGGGGGCTGGGATTGTCACCAGGAACCCACTGTATCGGACTCTGGGTATGGGCCCGTGGGTTTCATGCAGGACACAGTGGTAGAGCCTCCTTTCACACATGGCACGGGAGGATTGCAGGCTTTCTAAACTCTAAGAAAGCAAGAAGTCTGAGAATTAGATTTAGGGTTAGGATTATGGTTAGGGTTCAGGATGAAGTGTAGTGTTATGGTGAGGGGATAGGGTTACAGATTAGGGTTACGGTTTAAGGTTACTGTTAGGTTTAACGGTTACAGTTCGTTTTGGGGTTGATGTTTGCGGATAGGGTTAAGATGAGGGGTTAGGTTTTGGTACAGGGTTAGGGTTGTGTTAGGTTTAGGTTTGAAGATTAGGATTAGAGTTAGGATTAAAGGTTAGCATGAGAGTTAACGGTTAAGATTAAGGTTAAGGGTTAGGGTTAGGGTTTAGGTTTAGGGTTAAGGGTTAGGGTTAGTTTTAGGGTTAGAGTTATGTGTTAGGGTTTGTGTTAGAGGTTAGGGTTAGGTTTACTGTCCACGGTTAGGGTTACGTTTAGGGGTTAGCATTAGGGTTAGGGATTAGGTTTAGGGTAAGGGTTTAGAGTTAGTGTTGGGCTTTAGGCTCGGGGCTTAGGTTCAGGGTCAGGAGTTAGGGTTGGTGGTAGGGCTTAGATTTAGCGGTCAGTTTAAGGGCACAGGACCTGGTTAATCTACGGTGAGAGGGGTGTGGTCGGAGTCACCACAAAAGCACAACATCATTCCCTGGGCCTTGGGACAAAACCTACATGCAGGACTCAGGCAGAGCCTCATCTCACACATGGCATGGCTGTATTGTAGGCTTGCTTCACTCTGGGAATGGAAGTAGTGTGAGAATTAGGGTTAGGTTTGGGGTTAGGGGTTTCGAGTTAGGGGTTAGGTTTTGAGTCAGGGTCAGGTGCTAGGGATTAGTGGTTAGGTTTAGAGTTAGTGTTAGGGGTTAGGTGTTAAGTCTGGGTTGGGGGCTAGGGTTGGGTTTAGGGTTGGGGTTAGCGTTAGGGTTAGGGGTTAGGGTTAAGGGATAGGGTTAGGGTTAAGGGTTAGGCTTAGGGTTAGGGTTCAGGGTTAGGGTTAAGGTTTAGGTTTAGAGTCAGGGTTAGGTGTTAGGGTGAGGCTTAACAGTTAGGGTTAGGGTTAGGGGGTTAGGAATAGGGTTAGGGTTAAGGGTTAGGTTTATGGTTCAGGTTTAAGGTTAGGATTAGGGGTTAGGGTTAGTGTTAACTGTAGGTCAGTGTTGGGGTTAGATCTCTAGGCATTAGCGTATAGGTTAGGGTTAGGGTTAAGTAGGGTTATGTTTAATGGTTAGGATTGGGATTAGCGTTAAGGGTTAGGGTTAAGCTTTAGGGGTTATGACTAAGGATCAATGGTTAGGGTTATTTTTAGGCGTAGGGTTAGGGTAAGGGTTTTAGGGTTAGTGTTAGTGTTGTTGGTAGGGTTAAGGTTAGGGTTGGCGTTTCAGAATTAGGGATTAGGTGTTATGGTTATGGCTAGGAGTTAGGGTTAGAATTACGGTATAGGGCTTGTTCTCAGGGTGTCATGCATTATCGTTAAGATAAGGGGTTAAGTTAGGGTTAGGGTGAGGTTTACGTGTTAAGGTGAGCAGTAGGATCAGGGTTAGGTGTTATGTTCTGGGTTAGGGTTATGGGTGTGGGGTAGGGTTTATGCTTAGGGCACGGGCCCTGTATGCACTAGGAGGCGAAGTTAGGGGTCTGTGATGGTCGCTGGGAGCCCACTCTATCGTACGCAGTGTATGGGCCTCTGGGTTTCATGCAGGACACTGTGGCAGAGCGGGCTTTCATGCATGGCTTAGTAGGATTGTAGGCTTTCAAAACTCTGAGAAAGCAAGTCTGAGAATTAGATTTAGGGTTAGGATTACGGTATGGTTTAGGGATGAAGATTAGCGATAGGGTGAGGGCTTAGGGTTAGGGGTTAGGGTTAGGGTTAGGGTTGTTGGTAGGGTGAAGGTTAGGGTTGGCATTTTAGAATTAGGGATGAGGTGTTACGGTTATGGCTAGGGGTTAGGATTAGAATTATGGGATAGGGCTTCTTCTCAGGGTGTTATGCATTAAGGTTAAGATAAGGGGATAAGTTAGGGTTACGGGGAGGTTTATGTTTTAAGGTGAGCAATAGGATCAGGGTCAGGTGCTATGTTCAGGGTGAGAGTTACCTGTTAGGGGTAGTGTTTATACTTAGCGTACAGGCCCTGTCTGCACTGGGCGGGGGGCTGGGGTTAGGGGGATGGGATTGTCCCCGGGAACCCACTCTATCATACGCTAGGTATGGGCTCCTGGTTTCATGCAAGAGAGAGCTGCAGAGCCCCCTTTTACTCATGGCATGGGAGGATTTTAGGCTTTCTAAACTCTAAGAAAGCAAGAAGTCCGAGAATTAGATTTAGGGGTAGGATTATGATAATGTTTAGGGAATAGGGTTAGTGTTAAGGTGGGGTCTTAGGGTTAGGGGTTAGGGTTAGAGGTTAGTGTTAGGTGTAACAGTTACAGTTAGGTTTATGGTTAAGTTTCAGGGTTAGGGTTAAGGTTTGGGTTTAGCGTTTGGCACAGGGTTAGGCTTCAGTGTTAGCTTTATGGTTAAAGATTAGGATTAGGGTTAGTGTGAGGGTTAATGGTAAGGGTCAAGATTAAGGGTTAGGGTTGGGGTTAGGGTTAGGTTTAGTGTTAGGGCTTAGGGTTAGGGGATAGGATTAGGGTTAAGTGTTGGGCTTATGGTTAGGGTTAAAGTTTAGTGTTAGGGTTAATGTTTAGTGTTATGGTCCAGTTTAAGTGTTAGGGTGAGGGTTAACAGTTAGGATTAGGCTTAGGGGTTAGGGATATAGTGAAGGTTCAGTGTTAGGGTTAGGTTTAGGGTTCAGGTTAGGGTTAGCTTTAGGGGTTATGGTTAGGGTTAGGTGTTAGGTTAGTGTCAGGGTTAGGTCTAGTCGTGAGGGTAAGGTTTAGGGTTAGCTTTAAGAGCTAGGGTTAGGTTTAATGGTTAGGATTAGGATTACTTTTAAAGCTTAGGGTAATGCTTAGTGGTTAGGGTGAAGGGTGAAGGGTTAGGGCTTTTGTTAGGCATAGCGTTGGGGTTACAACTAAGGTTTCCTGTCAGTGTTAGGGTTGTAGGCAGCGTTACGGTTAGGCTTAGCGGTGGAGAATTAGGGTTAGGGATTAGGTGTTACAGTTATGACTAGGAGATAGGGTTAGAATTATGGGATAGGGGATGTTCTCAGGGAATGGGTTATGCATTAACGTTACGTTAAGAGGTTAAAGTTAGGCTCACGGTGAGGTTTACGTGTTAAGGGGAGAAATAGGAACAGGGTTAGGTGCCATGTTCAGGGTTAGGGTTATCTGTTAAAGGTATCATTTATGCTTAGCGCACGGGCCCTGTCGGCATTAAGCTGGGGGGAGGTTAGGGGGCTGGGATTGTCACCAGGAACCCACTGTATCGGACTCTGGGTATGGGCCCGTGGGTTTCATGCAGGACACAGTGGTAGAGCCTCATTTCACACATGGCACGGGAGGATTGCAGGCTTTCTAAACTCTAAGAAAGCAAGAAGTCTGAGAATTAGATTTAGGGTTAGGATTATGGTTAGGGTTCAGGATGAAGTGTAGTGTTATGGTGAGGGGATAGGGTTACAGATTAGGGTTACGGTTTAAGGTTACTGTTAGGTTTAACGGTTACAGTTCGTTTTGGGGTTGATGTTTGCGGATAGGGTTAAGATGAGGGGTTAGGTTTTGGTACAGGGTTAGGGTTGTGTTAGGTTTAGGTTTGAAGATTAGGATTAGAGTTAGGATTAAAGGTTAGCATGAGAGTTAACGGTTAAGATTAAGGTTAAGGGTTAGGGTTAGGGTTTAGGTTTAGGGTTAAGGGTTAGGGTTAGTTTTAGGGTTAGAGTTATGTGTTAGGGTTTGTGTTAGAGGTTAGGGTTAGGTTTACTGTCCACGGTTAGGGTTACGTTTAGGGGTTAGCATTAGGGTTAGGGATTAGGTTTAGGGTAAGGGTTTAGAGTTAGTGTTGGGCTTTAGGCTCGGGGCTTAGGTTCAGGGTCAGGAGTTAGGGTTGGTGGTAGGGCTTAGATTTAGCGGTCAGTTTAAGGGCACAGGACCTGGTTAATCTACGGTGAGAGGGGTGTGGTCGGAGTCACCACAAAAGCACAACATCATTCCCTGGGCCTTGGGACAAAACCTACATGCAGGACTCAGGCAGAGCCTCATCTCACACATGGCATGGCTGTATTGTAGGCTTGCTTCACTCTGGGAATGGAAGTAGTGTGAGAATTAGGGTTAGGTTTGGGGTTAGGGGTTTCGAGTTAGGGGTTAGGTTTTGAGTCAGGGTCAGGTGCTAGGGATTAGTGGTTAGGTTTAGAGTTAGTGTTAGGGGTTAGGTGTTAAGTCTGGGTTGGGGGCTAGGGTTGGGTTTAGGGTTGGGGTTAGCGTTAGGGTTAGGGGTTAGGGTTAAGGGATAGGGTTAGGGTTAAGGGTTAGGCTTAGGGTTAGGGTTCAGGGTTAGGGTTAAGGTTTAGGTTTAGAGTCAGGGTTAGGTGTTAGGGTGAGGCTTAACAGTTAGGGTTAGGGTTAGGGGGTTAGGAATAGGGTTAGGGTTAAGGGTTAGGTTTATGGTTCAGGTTTAAGGTTAGGATTAGGGGTTAGGGTTAGTGTTAACTGTAGGTCAGTGTTGGGGTTAGATCTCTAGGCATTAGCGTATAGGTTAGGGTTAGGGTTAAGTAGGGTTATGTTTAATGGTTAGGATTGGGATTAGCGTTAAGGGTTAGGGTTAAGCTTTAGGGGTTATGACTAAGGATCAATGGTTAGGGTTATTTTTAGGCGTAGGGTTAGGGTAAGGGTTTTAGGGTTAGTGTTAGTGTTGTTGGTAGGGTTAAGGTTAGGGTTGGCGTTTCAGAATTAGGGATTAGGTGTTATGGTTATGGCTAGGAGTTAGGGTTAGAATTACGGTATAGGGCTTGTTCTCAGGGTGTCATGCATTATCGTTAAGATAAGGGGTTAAGTTAGGGTTAGGGTGAGGTTTACGTGTTAAGGTGAGCAGTAGGATCAGGGTTAGGTGTTATGTTCTGGGTTAGGGTTATGGGTGTGGGGTAGGGTTTATGCTTAGGGCACGGGCCCTGTATGCACTAGGAGGCGAAGTTAGGGGTCTGTGATGGTCGCTGGGAGCCCACTCTATCGTACGCAGTGTATGGGCCTCTGGGTTTCATGCAGGACACTGTGGCAGAGCGGGCTTTCATGCATGGCTTAGTAGGATTGTAGGCTTTCAAAACTCTGAGAAAGCAAGTCTGAGAATTAGATTTAGGGTTAGGATTACGGTATGGTTTAGGGATGAAGATTAGCGATAGGGTGAGGGCTTAGGGTTAGGGGTTAGGGTTAGGGTTAGGGTTGTTGGTAGGGTGAAGGTTAGGGTTGGCATTTTAGAATTAGGGATGAGGTGTTACGGTTATGGCTAGGGGTTAGGATTAGAATTATGGGATAGGGCTTCTTCTCAGGGTGTTATGCATTAAGGTTAAGATAAGGGGATAAGTTAGGGTTACGGGGAGGTTTATGTTTTAAGGTGAGCAATAGGATCAGGGTCAGGTGCTATGTTCAGGGTGAGAGTTACCTGTTAGGGGTAGTGTTTATACTTAGCGTACAGGCCCTGTCTGCACTGGGCGGGGGGCTGGGGTTAGGGGGATGGGATTGTCCCCGGGAACCCACTCTATCATACGCTAGGTATGGGCTCCTGGTTTCATGCAAGAGAGAGCTGCAGAGCCCCCTTTTACTCATGGCATGGGAGGATTTTAGGCTTTCTAAACTCTAAGAAAGCAAGAAGTCCGAGAATTAGATTTAGGGGTAGGATTATGATAATGTTTAGGGAATAGGGTTAGTGTTAAGGTGGGGTCTTAGGGTTAGGGGTTAGGGTTAGAGGTTAGTGTTAGGTGTAACAGTTACAGTTAGGTTTATGGTTAAGTTTCAGGGTTAGGGTTAAGGTTTGGGTTTAGCGTTTGGCACAGGGTTAGGCTTCAGTGTTAGCTTTATGGTTAAAGATTAGGATTAGGGTTAGTGTGAGGGTTAATGGTAAGGGTCAAGATTAAGGGTTAGGGTTGGGGTTAGGGTTAGGTTTAGTGTTAGGGCTTAGGGTTAGGGGATAGGATTAGGGTTAAGTGTTGGGCTTATGGTTAGGGTTAAAGTTTAGTGTTAGGGTTAATATTTAGTGTTATGGTCCAGTTTAAGTGTTAGGGTGAGGGTTAACAGTTAGGATTAGGCTTAGGGGTTAGGGATATAGTGAAGGTTCAGTGTTAGGGTTAGGTTTAGGGTTCAGGTTAGGGTTAGCTTTAGGGGTTATGGTTAGGGTTAGGTGTTAGGTTAGTGTCAGGGTTAGGTCTAGTCGTGAGGGTAAGGTTTAGGGTTAGCTTTAAGAGCTAGGGTTAGGTTTAATGGTTAGGATTAGGATTACGGTTAAAGCTTAGGGTAATGCTTAGTGGTTAGGGTGAAGGGTGAAGGGTTAGGGCTTTTGTTAGGCATAGCGTTGGGGTTAGAACTAAGGTTTCCTGTCAGTGTTAGGGTTGTAGGCAGCGTTACGGTTAGGCTTAGCGGTGGAGAATTAGGGTTAGGGATTAGGTGTTACAGTTATGACTAGGAGATAGGGTTAGAATTATGGGATAGGGGATGTTCTCAGGGAATGGGTTATGCATTAACGTTACGTTAAGAGGTTAAAGTTAGGCTCACGGTGAGGTTTACGTGTTAAGGGGAGAAATAGGAACAGGGTTAGGTGCCATGTTCAGGGTTAGGGTTATCTGTTAAAGGTATCATTTATGCTTAGCGCACGGGCCCTGTCGGCATTAAGCTGGGGGGAGGTTAGGGGGCTGGGATTGTCACCAGGAACCCACTGTATCGGACTCTGGGTATGGGCCCGTGGGTTTCATGCAGGACACAGTGGTAGAGCCTCCTTTCACACATGGCACGGGAGGATTGCAGGCTTTCTAAACTCTAAGAAAGCAAGAAGTCTGAGAATTAGATTTAGGGTTAGGATTATGGTTAGGGTTCAGGATGAAGTGTAGTGTTATGGTGAGGGGATAGGGTTACAGATTAGGGTTACGGTTTAAGGTTACTGTTAGGTTTAACGGTTACAGTTCGTTATGGGGTTGATGTCTGCGGATAGGGTTAAGATGAGGGGTTAGGTTTTGGTACAGGGTTAGGGTTGTGTTAGGTTTAGGTTTGAAGATTAGGATTAGAGTTAGGATTAAAGGTTAGCATGAGAGTTGACGGTTAAGATTAAGGTTAAGGGTTAGGGTTAGGGTTTAGGTTTAGGGTTAAGGGTTAGGGTTAGTTTTAGGGTTAGAGTTATGTGTTAGGGTTTGTGTTAGAGGTTAGGGTTAGGTTTACTGTCCACGGTTAGGGTTACGTTTAGGGGTTAGCATTAGGGTTAGGGATTAGGTTTAGGGTAAGGGTTTAGAGTTAGTGTTGGGCTTTAGGCTCGGGGCTTAGGTTCAGGGTCAGGAGTTAGGGTTGGTGGTAGGGCTTAGATTTAGCGGTCAGTTTAAGGGCACAGGACCTGGTTAATCTACGGTGAGAGGGGTGTGGTCGGAGTCACCACAAAAGCACAACATCATTCCCTGGGCCTTGGGACAAAACCTACATGCAGGACTCAGGCAGAGCCTCATCTCACACATGGCATGGCTGTATTGTAGGCTTGCTTCACTCTGGGAATGGAAGTAGTGTGAGAATTAGGGTTAGGTTTGGGGTTAGGGGTTTCGAGTTAGGGGTTAGGTTTTGAGTCAGGGTCAGGTGCTAGGGATTAGTGGTTAGGTTTAGAGTTAGTGTTAGGGGTTAGGTGTTAAGTCTGGGTTGGGGGCTAGGGTTGGGTTTAGGGTTGGGGTTAGCGTTAGGGTTAGGGGTTAGGGTTAAGGGATAGGGTTAGGGTTAAGGGTTAGGCTTAGGGTTAGGGTTCAGGGTTAGGGTTAAGGTTTAGGTTTAGAGTCAGGGTTAGGTGTTAGGGTGAGGCTTAACAGTTAGGGTTAGGGTTAGGGGGTTAGGAATAGGGTTAGGGTTAAGGGTTAGGTTTATGGTTCAGGTTTAAGGTTAGGATTAGGGGTTAGGGTTAGTGTTAACTGTAGGTCAGTGTAGGGGTTAGATCTCTAGGCATTAGCGTATAGGTTAGGGTTAGGGTTAAGTAGGGTTATGTTTAATGGTTAGGATTGGGATTAGCATTAAGGGTTAGGGTTAAGCTTTAGGGGTTATGACTAAGGATCAATGGTTAGGGTTATTTTTAGGCGTAGGGTTAGGGTAAGGGTTTTAGGGTTAGTGTTAGTGTTGTTGGTAGGGTTAAGGTTAGGGTTGGCGTTTCAGAATTAGGGATTAGGTGTTATGGTTATGGCTAGGAGTTAGGGTTAGAATTACGGTATAGGGCTTGTTCTCAGGGTGTCCTGCATTATCGTTAAGATAAGGGGTTAAGTTAGGGTTAGGGTGAGGTTTACGTGTTAAGGTGAGCAGTAGGATCAGGGTTAGGTGTTATGTTCTGGGTTAGGGTTATGGGTGTGGGGTAGGGTTTATGCTTAGGGCACGGGCCCTGTATGCACTAGGAGGCGAAGTTAGGGGTCTGTGATAGTCGCTGGGAGCCCACTCTATCGTACGCAGTGTATGGGCCTCTGGGTTTCATGCAGGACACTGTGGCAGAGCGGGCTTTCATGCATGGCTTAGTAGGATTGTAGGCTTTCAAAACTCTGAGAAAGCAAGTCTGAGAATTAGATTTAGGGTTAGGATTACGGTACGGTTTAGGGATGAAGATTAGTGATAGGGTGAGGGCTTAGGGTTAGGGGTTAGGGTTAGGGTTAGGGTTGTTGGTAGGGTGAAGGTTAGGGTTGGCATTTTAGAATTAGGGATGAGGTGTTACGGTTATGGCTAGGGGTTAGGATTAGAATTATGGGATAGGGCTTCTTCTCAGGGTGTTATGCATTAAGGTTAAGATAAGGGGATAAGTTAGGGTTACGGGGAGGTTTATGTTTTAAGGTGAGCAATAGGATCAGGGTCAGGTGCTATGTTCAGGGTGAGGGTTATCTGTTAGGGGTAGTGTTTATACTTAGCGTACAGGCCCTGTCTGCACTGGGCGGGGGGCTGGGGTTAGGGGGATGGGATTGTCCCCGGGAACCCACTCTATCATACGCTAGGTATGGGCTCCTGGTTTCATGCAAGAGAGAGCTGCAGAGCCCCCTTTTACTCATGGCATGGGAGGATTTTAGGCTTTCTAAACTCTAAGAAAGCAAGAAGTCCGAGAATTAGATTTAGGGGTAGGATTATGATAATGTTTAGGGTTAGGGTTAGTGTTAAGGTGGGGTCTTAGGGTTAGGGGTTAGGGTTAGAGGTTAGTGTTAGGTGTAACAGTTACAGTTAGGTTTATGGTTAAGTTTCAGGGTTGGGGTTAAGGTTTGGGTTTAGCGTTTGGCACAGGGTTACGCTTCAGTGTTAGCTTTATGGTTAAAGATTAGGATTAGGGTTAGTGTGAGGGTTAATGGTAAGGGTCAAGATTAAGGGTTAGGGTTGGGGTTAGGGTTAGGTTTAGGGTTAGGGCTTAGGGTTAGGGGATAGGATTAGGGTTAAGTGTTGGGCTTATGGTTAGGGTTAAAATTTAGTGTTAGGGTTAATGTTTAGTGTTATGGTCCAGTTGAAGTGTTAGGGTGAGGGTTAACAGTTAGGATTAGGCTTAGGGGTTAGGGATATAGTGAAGGTTCAGTGTTAGGGTTAGGTTTAGGGTTCAGGGTTAGGGTTAGCTTTAGGGGTTATGGTTAGGGTTAGGTGTTAGGTTAGTGTCAGGGTTAGGTCTAGTCGTGAGGGTAAAGTTTAGGGTTAGCTTTAAGAGCTAGGGTTAGGTTTAATGGTTAGGATTAAGATTACGGTTAAAGATTAAGGTAATGCTTAGGGGTTAGGGTGAAAGGTGAAGTGTTAGGGCTTTTGTTAGGCATAGCGTTGGGGTTAGAACTAAGGGTTCCTGTCAGTGTTAGGGTTGTAGGCAGCGTTACGGTTAGACTTAGCGGTGGAGAATTAGGGTTAGGGATTAGGTGTTACAGTGATGACTAGGAGATAGGGTTAGAATTATGGGATAGGGGATGTTCTCAGGGAATGGGTTATGCATTAACGTTACGTTAAGAGGTTAAAGTTAGGCACACGGTGAGGTTTACGTGTTAAGGGGAGAAATAGGAACAGGGTTAGGTGCCATGTTCAGGGTTAGGGTTATCTGTTAAAGGTATCATTTATGCTTAGCGCATGGGTCCTGTCGGCATTAGGCTGGGGGGAGGTTAGGGGGCTGGGATTGTCACCGGGAACCCACTGTATCGGAATCTGGGTATGGGCCCGTGGATTTCATGCAGGACACAGTGGTAGAGCCTCCTTTCACACATGGCATGGAGGATTGCAGGCTTTCTAAACTCTAAGAAAGCAAGAAGTCTGAGAATTAGATTTAGGGTTAGGATTATGGTTAGGGTTCAGGATGAAGTGTAGTGTTATGGTGAGGGGATGGGGTTACAGATTAGGGTTACGGTTTAAGGTTACTGTTAGGTTTAACGGTTACAGTTCGTTTTGGGGATGAGGTTTGCGGATAGGGTTAAGATGAGGGGTCAGGATTTGGTACAGGGTTAGGGTTGTGTTCGGTTTAGGGTTGAAGATTAGGATTAGGGTTAGGATTAAAGGTTAGCATGAGAGTTAACGGTTAAGATTAAGGTTAAGGGTTAGGGTTAGGGTTTAGGTTTAGGGTTAAGGGTTAGGGTTAGTTTTAGGGTTAGAGTTATGTGTTAGGGTTTGTGTTAGAGGTTAGGGTTAGGTTTACTGTTCGTGGTTAGAGTTACGTTTAGGGGTTAGCATTAGGGTTAGGGATTAGGTTTAGGGTAAGGGTTTAGAGTTAGTGTTGGGCTTTAGGCTCGGGGCTTAGGTTCAGGGTCAGAGGTTAGGGTTGGTGGTAGGGCTTAGATTTAGCGGTCAGTTTAAGGGCACAGGACCTGGTTAATCTACGGTGAGAGGGGTGTGGTCGGAGTCACCACAAAAGCACAACATCATTCCCTGGGCCTTGGGACAAAACCTACATGCAGGACTCAGGCAGAGCCTCATCTCACACATGGCATGGCTGTATTGTAGGCTTGCTTCACTCTGGGAATGGAAGTAGTGTGAGAATTAGGGTTAGGTTTGGGGTTAGGGGTTTCGAGTTAGGGGTTAGGTTTCGAGTCAGGGTCAGGTGCTAGGGATTAGTGGTTAGGTTTAGAGTTAGTGTTAGGGGTTAGGTGTTAAGTCTGGGTTGGGGGCCAGGGTTAGGTTTAGGGTTGGGGTTAGCGTTAGGGTTAGGGGTTAGGGTTAAGGGATAGGGTTAGGGTTAAGGGTTAGGCTTAGGGTTAGGGTTCAGGGTTAGGGTTAAGGTTTAGGGTTAGAGTCAGGGTTAAGGGTTAGGGTGAGGCTTAACAGTTAGGGTTAGGGTTGGGGGTTAGGAATAGGGTTAGGGTTAAGGGTTAGGTTTATGGTTCAGGTTTAAGGTTAGGATTAGGGGTTAGGGTTAGTGTTAACTGTAGGTCAGTGTTGGGGTTAGATCTCTAGGCATTAGCGTATAGGTTAGGGTTAGGGTTAAGTAGGGTTATGTTTAATGGTTAGGATTGGGATTAGCGTTAAGGGTTAGGGTTAAGCTTTAGGGGTTATGACTAAGGATCAATGGTTAGGGTTATTTTTAGGCGTAGGGTTAGGGTAAGGGTTTTAGGGTTAGTGTTAGTGTTGTTGGTAGGGTTAAGGTTAGGGTTGGCGT
Organism: Eulemur rufifrons; assembly: GCF_041146395.1. Taxonomy (NCBI): domain Eukaryota; kingdom Metazoa; phylum Chordata; class Mammalia; order Primates; family Lemuridae; genus Eulemur; species Eulemur rufifrons. The sequence continues at coordinate 334,242 of NW_027182845.1, forward strand.
TTCAGAATTAGGGATTAGGTGTTATGGTTATGGCTAGGAGTTAGGGTTAGAATTACGGTATAGGGCTTGTTCTCAGGGTGTCCTGCATTATCGTTAAGATAAGGGGTTAAGTTAGGGTTAGGGTGAGGTTTACGTGTTAAGGTGAGCAGTAGGATCAGGGTTAGGTGTTATGTTCTGGGTTAGGGTTATGGGTGTGGGGTAGGGTTTATGCTTAGGGCACGGGCCCTGTATGCACTAGGAGGCGAAGTTAGGGGTCTGTGATGGTCGCTGGGAGCCCACTCTATCGTACGCAGTGTATGGGCCTCTGGGTTTCATGCAGGACACTGTGGCAGAGCGGGCTTTCATGCATGGCTTAGTAGGATTGTAGGCTTTCAAAACTCTGAGAAAGCAAGTCTGAGAATTAGATTTAGGGTTAGGATTACGGTATGGTTTAGGGATGAAGATTAGCGATAGGGTGAGGGCTTAGGGTTAGGGGTTAGGGTTAGGGTTAGGGTTGTTGGTAGGGTGAAGGTTAGGGTTGGCATTTTAGAATTAGGGATGAGGTGTTACGGTTATGGCTAGGGGTTAGGATTAGAATTATGGGATAGGGCTTCTTCTCAGGGTGTTATGCATTAAGGTTAAGATAAGGGGATAAGTTAGGGTTACGGGGAGGTTTATGTTTTAAGGTGAGCAATAGGATCAGGGTCAGGTGCTATGTTCAGGGTGAGGGTTATCTGTTAGGGGTAGTGTTTATACTTAGCGTACAGGCCCTGTCTGCACTGGGCGGGGGGCTGGGGTTAGGGGGATGGGATTGTCCCCGGGAACCCACTCTATCATACGCTAGGTATGGGCTCCTGGTTTCATGCAAGAGAGAGCTGCAGAGCCCCCTTTTACTCATGGCATGGGAGGATTTTAGGCTTTCTAAACTCTAAGAAAGCAAGAAGTCCGAGAATTAGATTTAGGGGTAGGATTATGATAATGTTTAGGGTTAGGGTTAGTGTTAAGGTGGGGTCTTAGGGTTAGGGGTTAGGGTTAGAGGTTAGTGTTAGGTGTAACAGTTACAGTTAGGTTTATGGTTAAGTTTCAGGGTTAGGGTTAAGGTTTGGGTTTAGCGTTTGGCACAGGGTTAGGCTTCAGTGTTAGCTTTATGGTTAAAGATTAGGATTAGGGTTGGTGTGAGGGTTAATGGTAAGGGTCAAGATTAAGGGTTAGGGTTGGGGTTAGGGTTAGGTTTAGGGTTAGGGCTTAGGGTTAGGCTTAGGGTTAGGGGATAGGATTAGGGTTAAGTGTTGGGCTTATGGTTAGGGTTAAAGTTTAGTGTTAGGGTTAATGTTTAGTGTTATGGTCCAGTTTAAGTGTTAGGGTGAGGGTTAACAGTTAGGATTAGGCATAGGGGTTAGGGATATAGTGAAGGTTCAGTGTTAGGGTTAGGTTTAGGGTTCAGGGTTAGGGTTAGCTTTAGGGGTTATGGTTAGGGTTAGGTGTTAGGTTAGTGTCAGGGTTAGGTCTAGTCGTGAGGGTAAGGTTTAGGGTTAGCTTTAAGAGCTAGGGTTAGGTTTAATGGTTAGGATTAGGATTACGGTTAAAGGTTAGGGTAATGCTCAGGGGTTAGAGTGAAGGGTGAAGGGTTAGGGCTTTTGTTAGGCATAGCATTGGGGTTAGAACTAAGGGTTCCTGTCAGTGTTAGGGTTGTAGGCAGCGTTACGGTTAGGCTTAGCGGTGGAGAATTAGGGTTAGGGATTAGGTGTTACAGTTATGACTAGGAGATAGGGTTAGAATTATGGGATAGGGGATGTTCTCAGGGAATGGGTTATGCATTAACGTTACGTTAAGAGGTTAAAGTTAGGCTCACGGTGAGGTTTACGTGTTAAGGGGAGAAATAGGAACAGGGTTAGGTGCCATGTTCAGGGTTAGGGTTATCTGTTAAAGGTATCATTTATGCTTAGCGCACGGGCCCTGTCGGCATTAGGCTGGGGGGAGGTTAGGGGGCTGGGATTGTCACCGGGAACCCACTGTATCGGACTCTGGGTATGGGCCCGTGGATTTCATGCAGGACACAGTGGTAGAGCCTCCTTTCACATATGGCGCGGGAGGATTGCAGGCTTTCTAAACTCTAAGAAAGCAAGAAGTCTGAGAATTAGATTTAGGGTTAGGATTATGGTTAGGGTTCAGGATGAAGTGTAGTGTTATGGTGAGGGGATAGGGTTACAGATTAGGGTTACGGTTTAAGGTTACTGTTAGGTTTAACGGTTACAGTTCGTTTTGGGGTTGAGGTTTGCGGATAGGGTTAAGATGAGGGGTCAGGGTTTGGTACAGGGTTAGGGTTGTGTTTGGTTTAGGGTTGAAGATTAGGATTAGGGTTAGGATTAAAGGTTAGCATGAGAGTTAACGGTTAAGATTAAGGTTAAGGGTTAGGGTTAGGGTTTAGGTTTAGGGTTAAGGGTTAGGGTTAGTTTTAGGGTTAGGGTTATGTGTTAGGGTTTGTGTTAGAGGTTAGGGTTAGGTTTACTGTCCACGGTTAGGGTTACGTTTAGGGGTTAGCATTAGGGTTAGGGATTAGGTTTAGGGTAAGTGTTTAGTGTTAGTGTTGGGCTTTAGGCTCGGGGCTTAGGTTCAGGGTCAGAGGTTAGGGTTGGTGGTAGGGCTTAGATTTAGCGGTCAGTTTAAGGGCACAGGACCTGGTTAATCTACGGTGAGAGGGGTGTGGTCGGAGTCACCACAAAAGCACAACATCATTCCCTGGGCTTTGGGACAAAACCTACATGCAGGACTCAGGCAGAGCCTCATCTCACACATGGCATGGCTGTATTGTAGGCTTGCTTCACTCTGGGAATGGAAGTAGTGTGAGAATTAGGGTTAGGTTTGGGGTTAGGGGTTTCGAGTTAGGGGTTAGGTTTCGAGTCAGGGTCAGGTGCTAGGGATTAGTGGTTAGGTTTAGAGTTAGTGTTAGGGGTTAGGTGTTAAGTCTGGGTTGGGGGCCAGGGTTAGGTTTAGGGTTGGGGTTAGCGTTAGGGTTAGGCGTTAGGGTTAAGGGATAGGGTTAGGGTTAAGGGTTAGGCTTAGGGTTAGGGTTCAGGGTTAGGGTTAAGGTTTAGGGTTAGAGTCAGGGTTAAGTGTTAGGGTGAGGCTTAACAGTTAGGGTTAGGGTTCGGGTTTAGGAATAGGTTTAGGGTTAAGGGTTAGGTTTATGGTTCAGGTTTAAGGTTAGGATTAGGGGTTAGGGTTAGTGTTAACTGTAGGTCAGTGTTGGGATTAGATCTCTAGGCATTAGCGTATAGGTTAGGGTTAGGGTTAAGTAGGGTTATGTTTAATGGTTAGGATTGGGATTAGCGTTAAGGGTTAGGGTTAAGCTTTAGGGGTTATGACTAAGGATCAATGGTTAGGGTTATTTTTAGGCGTAGGGTTAGGGTAAGGGTTTTAGGGTTAGTGTTAGTGTTGTCGGTAGGGTTAAGGTTAGGGTTGGCGTTTCAGAATTAGGGATTAGGTGTTATGGTTATGGCTAGGAGTTAGGGTTAGAATTACGGTATAGGGCTTGTTCTCAGGGTGTCATGCATTATCGTTAAGATAAGGGGTTAAGTTAGGGTTAGGGTGAGGTTTACGTGTTAAGGTGAGCAGTAGGATCAGGGTTAGGTGTTATGTTCTGGGTTAGGGTTATGGGTGTGGGGTAGGGTTTATGCTTAGGACACGGGCCCTGTATGCACTAGGAGGCGAAGTTAGGGGTCTGTGATGGTCGCTGGGAGCCCACTCTATCGTACGCAGTGTATGGGCCTCTGGGTTTCATGCAGGACACTGTGGCAGAGCGGGCTTTCATGCATGGCTTAGTAGGATTGTAGGCTTTCAAAACTCTGAGAAAGCAAGTCTGAGAATTAGATTTAGGGTTAGGATTACGGTACGGTTTAGGGATGAAGATTAGTGATAGGGTGAGGGCTTAGGGTTAGGGGTTAGGGTTAGGGTTAGGGTTGTTGGTAGGGTGAAGGTTAGGGTTGGCATTTTAGAATTAGGGATGAGGTGTTACGGTTATGGCTAGGGGTTAGGATTAGAATTATGGGATAGGGCTTCTTCTCAGGGTGTTATGCATTAAGGTTAAGATAAGGGGATAAGTTAGGGTTACGGGGAGGTTTATGTTTTAAGGTGAGCAATAGGATCAGGGTCAGGTGCTATGTTCAGGGTGAGAGTTACCTGTTAGGGGTAGTGTTTATACTTAGCGTACAGGCCCTGTCTGCACTGGGCGGGGGGCTGGGGTTAGGGGGATGGGATTGTCCCCGGGAACCCACTCTATCATACCCTAGGTATGGGCTCCTGGTTTCATGCAAGAGAGAGCTGCAGAGCCCCCTTTCACTCATGGCATGGGAGGATTTTAGGCTTTCTAAACTCTAAGAAAGCAAGAAGTCCGAGAATTAGATTTAGGGGTAGGATTATGATAATGTTTAGGGTTAGGGTTAGTGTTAAGGTGGGGTCTTAGGGTTAGGGGTTAGGGTTAGAGGTTAGTGTTAGGTGTAACAGTTACAGTTAGGTTTATGGTTAAGTTTCAGGGTTAGGGTTAAGGTTTGGGTTTAGCGTTTGGCACAGGGTTAGGCTTCAGTGTTAGCTTTATGGTTAAAGATTAGGATTAGGGTTAGTGTGAGGGTTAATGGTAAGGGTCAAGATTAAGGGTTAGGGTTGGGGTTAGGGTTAGGTTTAGGGTTAGGGCTTAGGGTTAGGGGATAGGATTAGGGTTAAGTGTTGGGCTTATGGTTAGGGTTAAAGTTTAGTGTTAGGGTTAATGTTTAGTGTTATGGTCCAGTTTAAGTGTTAGGGTGAGGGTTAACAGTTAGGATTAGGCTTAGGGGTTAGGGATATAGTGAAGGTTCAGTGTTAGGGTTAGGTTTAGGGTTCAGGTTAGGGTTAGCTTTAGGGGTTATGGTTAGGGTTAGGTGTTAAGTTAGTGTCAGGGTTAGGTCTAGTCGTGAGGGTAAGGTTTAGGGTTAGCTTTAAGAGCTAGGGTTAGGTTTAATGGTTAGGATTAGGATTACGGTTAAAGGTTAGGGTAAGGCTCAGGGGTTAGGGTGAAGGGTGAAGGGTTAGGGCTTTTGTTAGGCATAGCGTTGGAGTTAGAACTAAGGGTTCCTGTCAGTGTTAGGGTTGTAGGCAGCGTTACGGTTAGGCTTAGCGGTGGAGAATTAGGGTTAGGGATTAGGTGTTACAGTTATGACTAGGAGATAGGGTTAGAATTATGGGATAGGGGATGTTCTCACGGAATGGGTTATGCATTAACGTTACGTTAAGAGGTTAAAGTTAGGCTCACGGTGAGGTTTACGTGTTAAGGGGAGAAATAGGAACAGGGTTAGGTGCCATGTTCAGGGGTAGGGTTATCTGTTAAAGGTATCATTTATGCTTAGCGCACGGGCCCTGTCGGCATTAGGCTGGGGGGAGGTTAGGGGGCTGGGATTGTCACCGGGAACCCACTGTATCGGACTCTGGGTATGGGCCCGTGGATTTCTTGCGGGACACAGTGGTAGAGCCTCCTTTCACACATGGCACGGGAGGATTGCAGGCTTTCTAAACTCTAAGAAAGCAAGAAGTCTGAGAATTAGATTTAGGGTTAGGATTATGGTTAGGGTTCAGGATGAAGTGTAGTGTTATGGTGAGGGGATAGGTTTACAGATTAGGGTTACGGTTTAAGGTACTGTTAGGTTTAACGGTTACAGTTCGTTTTGGGGATGAGGTTTGCGGATAGGGTTAAGATGAGGGGTCAGGATTTGGTACAGGGTTAGGGTTGTGTTCGGTTTAGGGTTGAAGATTAGGATTAGGGTTAGGATTAAAGGTTAGCATGAGAGTTAACGGTTAAGATTAAGGTTAAGGGTTAGGGTTAGGGTTTAGGTTTAGGGTTAAGGGTTAGGGTTAGTTTTAGGGTTAGAGTTATGTGTTAGGGTTTGTGTTAGAGGTTAGGGTTAGGTTTACTGTTCGTGGTTAGAGTTACGTTTAGGGGTTAGCATTAGGGTTAGGGATTAGGTTTAGGGTAAGTGTTTAGAGTTAGTGTTGGGCTTTAGGCTCGGGGCTTAGGTTCAGGGTCAGCGGTTAGGGTTGGTGGTAGGGCTTAGATTTAGCGGTCAGTTTAAGGGCACAGGACCTGGTTAATCTACGGTGAGAGGGGTGTGGTCGGAGTCACCACAAAAGCACAACATCATTCCCTGGGCCTTGGGACAAAACCTACATGCAGGACTCAGGCAGAGCCTCATCTCACACATGGCATGGCTGTATTGTAGGCTTGCTTCACTCTGGGAATGGAAGTAGTGTGAGAATTAGGGTTAGGTTTGGGGTTAGGGGTTTCGAGTTAGGGGTTAGGTTTCGAGTCAGGGTCAGGTGCTAGGGATTAGTGGTTAGGTTTAGAGTTAGTGTTAGGGGTTAGGTGTTAAGTCTGGGTTGGGGGCCAGGGTTAGGTTTAGGGTTGGGGTTAGCGTTAGGGTTAGGGGTTAGGGTTAAGGGATAGGGTTAGGGTTAAGGGTTAGGCTTAGGGTTAGGGTTCAGGGTTAGGGTTAAGGTTTAGGGTTAGAGTCAGGGTTAAGGGTTAGGGTGAGGCTTAACAGTTAGGGTTAGGGTTAGGGGGTTAGGAATAGGTTTAGGGTTAAGGGTTAGGTTTATGGTTCAGGTTTAAGGTTAGGATTAGGGGTTAGGGTTAGTGTTAACTGTAGGTCAGTGTTGGGGTTAGATCTCTAGGCATTAGCGTATAGGTTAGGGTTAGGGTTCAGTAGGGTTATGTTTAATGGTTAGGATTGGGATTAGCGTTAAGGGTTAGGGTTAAGCTTTAGGGGTTATGACTAAGGATCAATGGTTAGGGTTATTTTTAGGCGTAGGGTTAGGGTAAGGGTTTTAGGGTTAGTGTTAGTGTTGTTGGTAGGGTTAAGGTTAGGGTTGGCGTTTCAGAATTAGGGATTAGGTGTTATGGTTATGGCTAGGAGTTAGGGTTAGAATTACGGTATAGGGCTTGTTCTCAGGGTGTCATGCATTATCGTTAAGATAAGGGGTTAAGTTAGGGTTAGGGTGAGGTTTACGTGTTAAGGTGAGCAGTAGGATCAGGGTTAGGTGTTATGTTCTGGGTTAGGGTTATGGGTGTGGGGTAGGGTTTATGCTTAGGGCACGGGCCCTGTATGCACTAGGAGGCGAAGTTAGGGGTCTGTGATGGTCGCTGGGAGCCCACTCTATCGTACGCAGTGTATGGGTCTCTGGGTTTCATGCAGGACACTGTGGCAGAGCGGGCTTTCATGCATGGCTTAGTAGGATTGTAGGCTTTCAAAACTCTGAGAAAGCAAGTCTGAGAATTAGATTTAGGGTTAGGATTACGGTATGGTTTAGGGATGAAGATTAGCGATAGGGTGAGGGCTTAGGGTTAGGGGTTAGGGTTAGGGTTAGGGTTGTTGGTAGGGTGAAGGTTAGGGTTGGCATTTTAGAATTAGGGATGAGGTGTTACGGTTATGGCTAGGGGTTAGGATTAGAATTATGGGATAGGGCTTCTTCTCAGGGTGTTATGCATTAAGGTTAAGATAAGGGGATAAGTTAGGGTTACGGGGAGGTTTATGTTTTAAGGTGAGCAATAGGATCAGGGTCAGGTGCTATGTTCAGGGTGAGAGTTACCTGTTAGGGGTAGTGTTTATACTTAGCGTACAGGCCCTGTCTGCACTGGGCGGGGGGCTGGGGTTAGGGGGATGGGATTGTCCCCGGGAACCCACTCTATCATACGCTAGGTATGGGCTCCTGGTTTCATGCAAGAGACAGCTGCAGAGCCCCCTTTTACTCATGGCATGGGAGGATTTTAGGCTTTCTAAACTCTAAGAAAGCAAGAAGTCCGAGAATTAGATTTAGGGGTAGGATTATGATAATGTTTAGGGAATAGGGTTAGTGTTAAGGTGGGGTCTTAGGGTTAGGGGTTAGGGTTAGAGGTTAGTGTTAGGTGTAACAGTTACAGTTAGGTTTATGGTTAAGTTTCAGGGTTAGGGTTAAGGTTTGGGTTTAGCGTTTGGCACAGGGTTAGGCTTCAGTGTTAGCTTTATGGTTAAAGATTAGGATTAGGGTTAGTGTGAGGGTTAATGGTAAGGGTCAAGATTAAGGGTTAGGGTTGGGGTTAGGGTTAGGTTTAGTGTTAGGGCTTAGGGTTAGGGGATAGGATTAGGGTTAAGTGTTGGGCTTATGGTTAGGGTTAAAGTTTAGTGTTAGGGTTAATGTTTAGTGTTATGGTCCAGTTTAAGTGTTAGGGTGAGGGTTAACAGTTAGGATTAGGCTTAGGGGTTAGGGATATAGTGAAGGTTCAGTGTTAGGGTTAGGTTTAGGGTTCAGGTTAGGGTTAGCTTTAGGGGTTATGGTTAGGGTTAGGTGTTAAGTTAGTGTCAGGGTTAGGTCTAGTCGTGAGGGTAAGGTTTAGGGTTAGCTTTAAGAGCTAGGGTTAGGTTTAATGGTTAGGATTAGGATTACGGTTAAAGGTTAGGGTAATGATCAGGGGTTAGGGTGAAGGGTGAAGGGTTAGGGCTTTTGTTAGGCATAGCGTTGGGGTTAGAACTAAGGGTTCCTGTCAGTGTTAGGGTTGTAGGCAGCGTTACGGTTAGGCTTAGCGGTGGAGAATTAGGGTTAGGGATTAGGTGTTACAGTTATGACTAGGAGATAGGGTTAGAATTATGGGATAGGGGATGTTCTCAGGGAATGGGTTATGCATTAACGTTACGTTAAGAGGTTAAAGTTAGGCTCACAGTGAGGTTTACGTGTTAAGGGGAGAAATAGGAACAGGGTTAGGTGCCATGTTCAGGGGTAGGGTTATCTGTTAAAGGTATCATTTATGCTTAGCGCACGGGCCCTGTCGGCATTAGGCTGGGGGGAGGTTAGGGGGCTGGGATTGTCACCGGGAACCCACTGTATCGGACTCTGGGTATGGGCCCGTGGATTTCATGCAGGACACAGTGGTAGAGCCTCCTTTCACACATGGCACGGGAGGATTGCAGGCTTTCTAAACTCTAAGAAAGCAAGAAGTCTGAGAATTAGATTTAGGGTTAGGATTATGGTTAGGGTTCAGGATGAAGTGTAGTGTTATGGTGAGGGGATAGGGTTACAGATTAGGGTTACGGTTTAAGGTTACTGTTAGGTTTAACGGTTATAGTTCGTTTTGGGGTTGAGGTTTGCGGATAGGGTTAAGATGAGGGGTCAGGGTTTGGTACAGGGTTAGGGTGGTGTTCGGTTTAGGGTTGAAGATTAGGATTAGAGTTAGGATTAAAGGTTAGCATGAGAGTTAACGGTTAAGATTAAGGTTAAGGGTTAGGGTTAGGGTTTAGGTTTAGGGTTAAGGGTTAGGGTTAGTTTTAGGGTTAGAGTTATGTGTTAGGGTTTGTGTTAGAGGTTAGGGTTAGGTTTACTGTTCGTGGTTAGAGTTACGTTTAGGGGTTAGCATTAGGGTTAGGGATTAGGTTTAGGGTAAGTGTTTAGAGTTAGTGTTGGGCTTTAGGCTCGGGGCTTAGGTTCAGGGTCAGCGGTTAGGGTTGGTGGTAGGGCTTAGATTTAGCGGTCAGTTTAAGGGCACAGGACCTGGTTAATCTACGGTGAGAGGGGTGTGGTCGGAGTCACCACAAAAGCACAACATCATTCCCTGGGCCTTGGGACAAAACCTACATGCAGGGCTCAGGCAGAGCCTCATCTCACACATGGCATGGCTGTATTGTAGGCTTGCTTCACTCTGGGAATGGAAGTAGTGTGAGAATTAGGGTTAGGTTTGGGGTTAGGGGTTTCGAGTTAGGGGTTAGGTTTCGAGTCAGGGTCAGGTGCTAGGGATTAGTGGTTAGGTTTAGAGTTAGTGTTAGGGGTTAGGTGTTAAGTCTGGGTTGGGGGCCAGGGTTAGGTTTAGGGTTGGGGTTAGCGTTAGGGTTAGGGGTTAGGGTTAAGGGATAGGGTTAGGGTTAAGGGTTAGGCTTAGGGTTAGGGTTCAGGGTTAGGGTTAAGGTTTAGGGTTAGAGTCAGGGTTAAGGGTTAGGGTGAGGCTTAACAGTTAGGGTTAGGGTTAGGGGGTTAGGAATAGGGTTAGGGTTAAGGGTTAGGTTTATGGTTCAGGTTTAAGGTTAGGATTAGGGGTTAGGGTTAGTGTTAACTGTAGGTCAGTGTTGGGGTTAGATCTCTAGGCATTAGCGTATAGGTTAGGGTTAGGGTTAAGTAGGGTTATGTTTAATGGTTAGGATTGGGATTAGCGTTAAGGGTTAGGGTTAAGCTTTAGGGGTTATGACTAAGGATCAATGGTTAGGGTTATTTTTAGGCGTAGGGTTAGGGTAAGGGTTTTAGGGTTAGTGTTAGTGTTGTTGGTAGGGTTAAGGTTAGGGTTGGCGTTTCAGAATTAGGGATTAGGTGTTACGGTTATGGCTAGGAGTTAGGGTTAGAATTACGGTATAGGGCTTGTTCTCAGGGTGTCATGCATTATCGTTAAGATAAGGGGTTAAGTTAGGGTTAGGGTGAGGTTTACGTGTTAAGGTGAGCAGTAGGATCAGGGTTAGGTGTTATGTTCTGGGTTAGGGTTATGGGTGTGGGGTAGGGTTTATGCTTAGGGCACGGGCCCTGTATGCACTAGGAGGCGAAGTTAGGGGTCTGTGATGGTCGCTGGGAGCCCACTCTATCGTACGCAGTGTATGGGCCTCTGGGTTTCATGCAGGACACTGTGGCAGAGCGGGCTTTCATGCATGGCTTAGTAGGATTGTAGGCTTTCAAAACTCTGAGAAAGCAAGTCTGAGAATTAGATTTAGGGTTAGGATTACGGTATGGTTTAGGGATGAAGATTAGCGATAGGGTGAGGGCTTAGGGTTAGGGGTTAGGGTTAGGGTTAGGGTTGTTGGTAGGGTGAAGGTTAGGGTTGGCATTTTAGAATTAGGGATGAGGTGTTACGGTTATGGCTAGGGGTTAGGATTAGAATTATGGGATAGGGCTTCTTCTCAGGGTGTTATGCATTAAGGTTAAGATAAGGGGATAAGTTAGGGTTACGGGGAGGTTTATGTTTTAAGGTGAGCAATAGGATCAGGGTCAGGTGCTATGTTCAGGGTGAGAGTTACCTGTTAGGGGTAGTGTTTATACTTAGCGTACAGGCCCTGTCTGCACTGGGCGGGGGGCTGGGGTTAGGGGGATGGGATTGTCCCCGGGAACCCACTCTATCATACGCTAGGTATGGGCTCCTGGTTTCATGCAAGAGACAGCTGCAGAGCCCCCTTTTACTCATGGCATGGGAGGATTTTAGGCTTTCTAAACTCTAAGAAAGCAAGAAGTCCGAGAATTAGATTTAGGGGTAGGATTATGATAATGTTTAGGGTTAGGGTTAGTGTTAAGGTGGGGTCTTAGGGTTAGGGGTTAGGGTTAGAGGTTAGTGTTAGGTGTAACAGTTACAGTTAGGTTTATGGTTAAGTTTCAGGGTTAGGGTTAAGGTTTGGGTTTAGCGTTTGGCACAGGGTTAGGCTTCAGTGTTAGCTTTATGGTTAAAGATTAGGATTAGGGTTAGTGTGAGGGTTAATGGTAAGGGTCAAGATTAAGGGTTAGGGTTGGGGTTAGGGTTAGGTTTAGGGTTAGGGCTTAGGGTTAGGGGATAGGATTAGGGTTAAGTGTTGGGCTTATGGTTAGGGTTAAAGTTTAGTGTTAGGGTTAATGTTTAGTGTTATGGTCCAGTTTAAGTGTTAGGGTGAGGGTTAACAGTTAGGATTAGGCTTAGGGGTTAGGGATATAGTGAAGGTTCAGTGTTAGGGTTAGGTTTAGGGTTCAGGTTAGGGTTAGCTTTAGGGGTTATGGTTAGGGTTAGGTGTTAAGTTAGTGTCAGGGTTAGGTCTAGTCGTGAGGGTAAGGTTTAGGGTTAGCTTTAAGAGCTAGGGTTAGGTTTAATGGTTAGGATTAGGATTACGGTTAAAGGTTAGGGTAATGATCAGGGGTTAGGGTGAAGGGTGAAGGGTTAGGGCTTTTGTTAGGCATAGCGTTGGGGTTAGAACTAAGGGTTCCTGTCAGTGTTAGGGTTGTAGGCAGCGTTACGGTTAGGCTTAGCGGTGGAGAATTAGGGTTAGGGATTAGGTGTTACAGTTATGACTAGGAGATAGGGTTAGAATTATGGGATAGGGGATGTTCTCAGGGAATGGGTTATGCATTAACGTTACGTTAAGAGGTTAAAGTTAGGCTCACAGTGAGGTTTACGTGTTAAGGGGAGAAATAGGAACAGGGTTAGGTGCCATGTTCAGGGGTAGGGTTATCTGTTAAAGGTATCATTTATGCTTAGCGCACGGGCCCTGTCGGCATTAGGCTGGGGGGAGGTTAGGGGGCTGGGATTGTCACCGGGAACCCACTGTATCGGACTCTGGGTATGGGCCCGTGGATTTCATGCAGGACACAGTGGTAGAGCCTCCTTTCACACATGGCACGGGAGGATTGCAGGCTTTCTAAACTCTAAGAAAGCAAGAAGTCTGAGAATTAGATTTAGGGTTAGGATTATGGTTAGGGTTCAGGATGAAGTGTAGTGTTATGGTGAGGGGATAGGGTTACAGATTAGGGTTACGGTTTAAGGTTACTGTTAGGTTTAACGGTTATAGTTCGTTTTGGGGTTGAGGTTTGCGGATAGGGTTAAGATGAGGGGTCAGGGTTTGGTACAGGGTTAGGGTGGTGTTCGGTTTAGGGTTGAAGATTAGGATTAGAGTTAGGATTAAAGGTTAGCATGAGAGTTAACGGTTAAGATTAAGGTTAAGGGTTAGGGTTAGGGTTTAGGTTTAGGGTTAAGGGTTAGGGTTAGTTTTAGGGTTAGAGTTATGTGTTAGGGTTTGTGTTAGAGGTTAGGGTTAGGTTTACTGTTCGTGGTTAGAGTTACGTTTAGGGGTTAGCATTAGGGTTAGGGATTAGGTTTAGGGTAAGTGTTTAGAGTTAGTGTTGGGCTTTAGGCTCGGGGCTTAGGTTCAGGGTCAGCGGTTAGGGTTGGTGGTAGGGCTTAGATTTAGCGGTCAGTTTAAGGGCACAGGACCTGGTTAATCTACGGTGAGAGGGGTGTGGTCGGAGTCACCACAAAAGCACAACATCATTCCCTGGGCCTTGGGACAAAACCTACATGCAGGACTCAGGCAGAGCCTCATCTCACACATGGCATGGCTGTATTGTAGGCTTGCTTCACTCTGGGAATGGAAGTAGTGTGAGAATTAGGGTTAGGTTTGGGGTTAGGGGTTTCGAGTTAGGGGTTAGGTTTCGAGTCAGGGTCAGGTGCTAGGGATTAGTGGTTAGGTTTAGAGTTAGTGTTAGGGGTTAGGTGTTAAGTCTGGGTTGGGGGCCAGGGTTAGGTTTAGGGTTGGGGTTAGCGTTAGGGTTAGGGGTTAGGGTTAAGGGATAGGGTTAGGGTTAAGGGTTAGGCTTAGGGTTAGGGTTCAGGGTTAGGGTTAAGGTTTAGGGTTAGAGTCAGGGTTAAGGGTTAGGGTGAGGCTTAACAGTTAGGGTTAGGGTTAGGGGGTTAGGAATAGGGTTAGGGTTAAGGGTTAGGTTTATGGTTCAGGTTTAAGGTTAGGATTAGGGGTTAGGGTTAGTGTTAACTGTAGGTCAGTGTTGGGGTTAGATCTCTAGGCATTAGCGTATAGGTTAGGGTTAGGGTTAAGTAGGGTTATGTTTAATGGTTAGGATTGGGATTAGCGTTAAGGGTTAGGGTTAAGCTTTAGGGGTTATGACTAAGGATCAATGGTTAGGGTTATTTTTAGGCGTAGGGTTAGGGTAAGGGTTTTAGGGTTAGTGTTAGTGTTGTTGGTAGGGTTAAGGTTAGGGTTGGCGTTTCAGAATTAGGGATTAGGTGTTATGGTTATGGCTAGGAGTTAGGGTTAGAATTACGGTATAGGGCTTGTTCTCAGGGTGTCATGCATTATCGTTAAGATAAGGGGTTAAGTTAGGGTTAGGGTGAGGTTTACGTGTTAAGGTGAGCAGTAGGATCAGGGTTAGGTGTTATGTTCTGGGTTAGGGTTATGGGTGTGGGGTAGGGTTTATGCTTAGGGCACGGGCCCTGTATGCACTAGGAGGCGAAGTTAGGGGTCTGTGATGGTCGCTGGGAGCCCACTCTATCGTACGCAGTGTATGGGCCTCTGGGTTTCATGCAGGACACTGTGGCAGAGCGGGCTTTCATGCATGGCTTAGTAGGATTGTAGGCTTTCAAAACTCTGAGAAAGCAAGTCTGAGAATTAGATTTAGGGTTAGGATTACGGTATGGTTTAGGGATGAAGATTAGCGATAGGGTGAGGGCTTAGGGTTAGGGGTTAGGGTTAGGGTTAGGGTTGTTGGTAGGGTGAAGGTTAGGGTTGGCATTTTAGAATTAGGGATGAGGTGTTACGGTTATGGCTAGGGGTTAGGATTAGAATTATGGGATAGGGCTTCTTCTCAGGGTGTTATGCATTAAGGTTAAGATAAGGGGATAAGTTAGGGTTACGGGGAGGTTTATGTTTTAAGGTGAGCAATAGGATCAGGGTCAGGTGCTATGTTCAGGGTGAGAGTTACCTGTTAGGGGTAGTGTTTATACTTAGCGTACAGGCCCTGTCTGCACTGGGCGGGGGGCTGGGGTTAGGGGGATGGGATTGTCCCCGGGAACCCACTCTATCATACGCTAGGTATGGGCTCCTGGTTTCATGCAAGAGAGAGCTTCAGAGCCCCCTTTTACTCATGGCATGGGAGGATTTTAGGCTTTCTAAACTCTAAGAAAGCAAGAAGTCCGAGAATTAGATTTAGGGGTAGGATTATGATAATGTTTAGGGTTAGGGTTAGTGTTAAGGTGGGGTCTTAGGGTTAGGGGTTAGGGTTAGAGGTTAGTGTTAGGTGTAACAGTTACAGTTAGGTTTATGGTTAAGTTTCAGGGTTAGGGTTAAGGTTTGGGTTTAGCGTTTGGCACAGGGTTAGGCTTCAGTGTTAGCTTTATGGTTAAAGATTAGGATTAGGGTTAGTGTGAGGGTTAATGGTAAGGGTCAAGATTAAGGGTTAGGGTTGGGGTTAGGGTTAGGTTTAGGGTTAGGGCTTAGGGTTAGGGGATAGGATTAGGGTTAAGTGTTGGGCTTATGGTTAGGGTTAAAGTTTAGTGTTAGGGTTAATGTTTAGTGTTATGGTCCAGTTTAAGTGTTAGGGTGAGGGTTAACAGTTAGGATTAGGCTTAGGGGTTAGGGATATAGTGAAGGTTCAGTGTTAGGGTTAGGTTTAGGGTTCAGGTTAGGGTTAGCTTTAGGGGTTATGGTTAGGGTTAGGTGTTAAGTTAGTGTCAGGGTTAGGTCTAGTCGTGAGGGTAAGGTTTAGGGTTAGCTTTAAGAGCTAGGGTTAGGTTTAATGGTTAGGATTAGGATTACGGTTAAAGGTTAGGGTAATGATCAGGGGTTAGGGTGAAGGGTGAAGGGTTAGGGCTTTTGTTAGGCATAGCGTTGGGGTTAGAACTAAGGGTTCCTGTCAGTGTTAGGGTTGTAGGCAGCGTTACGGTTAGGCTTAGCGGTGGAGAATTAGGGTTAGGGATTAGGTGTTACAGTTATGACTAGGAGATAGGGTTAGAATTATGGGATAGGGGATGTTCTCAGGGAATGGGTTATGCATTAACGTTACGTTAAGAGGTTAAAGTTAGGCTCACAGTGAGGTTTACGTGTTAAGGGGAGAAATAGGAACAGGGTTAGGTGCCATGTTCAGGGGTAGGGTTATCTGTTAAAGGTATCATTTATGCTTAGCGCACGGGCCCTGTCGGCATTAGGCTGGGGGGAGGTTAGGGGGCTGGGATTGTCACCGGGAACCCACTGTATCGGACTCTGGGTATGGGCCCGTGGATTTCATGCAGGACACAGTGGTAGAGCCTCCTTTCACACATGGCACGGGAGGATTGCAGGCTTTCTAAACTCTAAGAAAGCAAGAAGTCTGAGAATTAGATTTAGGGTTAGGATTATGGTTAGGGTTCAGGATGAAGTGTAGTGTTATGGTGAGGGGATAGGGTTACAGATTAGGGTTACGGTTTAAGGTTACTGTTAGGTTTAACGGTTATAGTTCGTTTTGGGGTTGAGGTTTGCGGATAGGGTTAAGATGAGGGGTCAGGGTTTGGTACAGGGTTAGGGTGGTGTTCGGTTTAGGGTTGAAGATTAGGATTAGAGTTAGGATTAAAGGTTAGCATGAGAGTTAACGGTTAAGATTAAGGTTAAGGGTTAGGGTTAGGGTTTAGGTTTAGGGTTAAGGGTTAGGGTTAGTTTTAGGGTTAGAGTTATGTGTTAGGGTTTGTGTTAGAGGTTAGGGTTAGGTTTACTGTTCGTGGTTAGAGTTACGTTTAGGGGTTAGCATTAGGGTTAGGGATTAGGTTTAGGGTAAGTGTTTAGAGTTAGTGTTGGGCTTTAGGCTCGGGGCTTAGGTTCAGGGTCAGCGGTTAGGGTTGGTGGTAGGGCTTAGATTTAGCGGTCAGTTTAAGGGCACAGGACCTGGTTAATCTACGGTGAGAGGGGTGTGGTCGGAGTCACCACAAAAGCACAACATCATTCCCTGGGCCTTGGGACAAAACCTACATGCAGGACTCAGGCAGAGCCTCATCTCACACATGGCATGGCTGTATTGTAGGCTTGCTTCACTCTGGGAATGGAAGTAGTGTGAGAATTAGGGTTAGGTTTGGGGTTAGGGGTTTCGAGTTAGGGGTTAGGTTTCGAGTCAGGGTCAGGTGCTAGGGATTAGTGGTTAGGTTTAGAGTTAGTGTTAGGGGTTAGGTGTTAAGTCTGGGTTGGGGGCCAGGGTTAGGTTTAGGGTTGGGGTTAGCGTTAGGGTTAGGGGTTAGGGTTAAGGGATAGGGTTAGGGTTAAGGGTTAGGCTTAGGGTTAGGGTTCAGGGTTAGGGTTAAGGTTTAGGGTTAGAGTCAGGGTTAAGGGTTAGGGTGAGGCTTAACAGTTAGGGTTAGGGTTAGGGGGTTAGGAATAGGGTTAGGGTTAAGGGTTAGGTTTATGGTTCAGGTTTAAGGTTAGGATTAGGGGTTAGGGTTAGTGTTAACTGTAGGTCAGTGTTGGGGTTAGATCTCTAGGCATTAGCGTATAGGTTAGGGTTAGGGTTAAGTAGGGTTATGTTTAATGGTTAGGATTGGGATTAGCGTTAAGGGTTAGGGTTAAGCTTTAGGGGTTATGACTAAGGATCAATGGTTAGGGTTATTTTTAGGCGTAGGGTTAGGGTAAGGGTTTTAGGGTTAGTGTTAGTGTTGTTGGTAGGGTTAAGGTTAGGGTTGGCGTTTCAGAATTAGGGATTAGGTGTTATGGTTATGGCTAGGAGTTAGGGTTAGAATTACGGTATAGGGCTTGTTCTCAGGGTGTCATGCATTATCGTTAAGATAAGGGGTTAAGTTAGGGTTAGGGTGAGGTTTACGTGTTAAGGTGAGCAGTAGGATCAGGGTTAGGTGTTATGTTCTGGGTTAGGGTTATGGGTGTGGGGTAGGGTTTATGCTTAGGGCACGGGCCCTGTATGCACTAGGAGGCGAAGTTAGGGGTCTGTGATGGTCGCTGGGAGCCCACTCTATCGTACGCAGTGTATGGGCCTCTGGGTTTCATGCAGGACACTGTGGCAGAGCGGGCTTTCATGCATGGCTTAGTAGGATTGTAGGCTTTCAAAACTCTGAGAAAGCAAGTCTGAGAATTAGATTTAGGGTTAGGATTACGGTATGGTTTAGGGATGAAGATTAGCGATAGGGTGAGGGCTTAGGGTTAGGGGTTAGGGTTAGGGTTAGGGTTGTTGGTAGGGTGAAGGTTAGGGTTGGCATTTTAGAATTAGGGATGAGGTGTTACGGTTATGGCTAGGGGTTAGGATTAGAATTATGGGATAGGGCTTCTTCTCAGGGTGTTATGCATTAAGGTTAAGATAAGGGGATAAGTTAGGGTTACGGGGAGGTTTATGTTTTAAGGTGAGCAATAGGATCAGGGTCAGGTGCTATGTTCAGGGTGAGAGTTACCTGTTAGGGGTAGTGTTTATACTTAGCGTACAGGCCCTGTCTGCACTGGGCGGGGGGCTGGGGTTAGGGGGATGGGATTGTCCCCGGGAACCCACTCTATCATACGCTAGGTATGGGCTCCTGGTTTCATGCAAGAGAGAGCTGCAGAGCCCCCTTTTACTCATGGCATGGGAGGATTTTAGGCTTTCTAAACTCTAAGAAAGCAAGAAGTCCGAGAATTAGATTTAGGGGTAGGATTATGATAATGTTTAGGGTTAGGGTTAGTGTTAAGGTGGGGTCTTAGGGTTAGGGGTTAGGGTTAGAGGTTAGTGTTAGGTGTAACAGTTACAGTTAGGTTTATGGTTAAGTTTCAGGGTTAGGGTTAAGGTTTGGGTTTAGCGTTTGGCACAGGGTTAGGCTTCAGTGTTAGCTTTATGGTTAAAGATTAGGATTAGGGTTAGTGTGAGGGTTAATGGTAAGGGTCAAGATTAAGGGTTAGGGTTGGGGTTAGGGTTAGGTTTAGGGTTAGGGCTTAGGGTTCGGCTTAGGGTTAAGGGATAGGATTAGGGTTAAGTGTTGAGCTTATGGTTAGGGTTAAAGTTTAGTTTTAGTGTTAATGTTTAGTGTTATGGTCCAGTTTAAGTGTTAGGGTGAGGGTTAACAGTGAGGATTAGGCTTAGGGGTTAGGGATATAGTGAAGGTTCAGTGTTAGGGTTAGGTTTAGGGTTCAGGGTTAGGGTTAGCTTTAGGGGTTATGGTTAGGGTTAGGTGTTAGGTTAGTGTCAGGGTTAGGTCTAGTCGTGAGGGTAAGGTTTAGGGTTAGCTTTAAGAGCTAGGGTTAGGTTTAATGGTTAGGATTAGGATTACGGTTAAAGCTTAGGGTAATGCTTAGGGGTTAGGGTGAAGGGTGAAGGGTTAGGGCTTTTGTTAGGCATAGCGTTGGGGTTAGAACTAAGGGTTCCCCTCAGTGTTAGGGTTGTAGGCAGCGTTACGGTTAGGCTTAGCGGTGGAGAATTAGGGTTAGGGATTAGGTGTTACAGTTATGACTAGGAGATAGGGTTAGAATTATGGGATAGGGGATGTTCTCAGGGAATGGGTTATGCATTAACGTTACGTTAAGAGGTTAAAGTTAGGCTCACGGTGAGGTTTACGTGTTAAGGGGAGAAATAGGAACAGGGTTAGGTGCCATGTTCAGGGTTAGGGTTATCTGTTAAAGGTATCATTTATGCTTAGCGCACGGGCCCTGTCGGCATTAAGCTGGGGGGAGGTTAGGGGGCTGGGATTGTCACCGGGAACCCACTGTATCGGACTCTGGGTATGGGCCCGTGGATTTCATGCAGGACACAGTGGTAGAGCCTCCTTTCACACATGGCACGGGAGGATTGCAGGCTTTCTAAACTCTAAGAAAGCAAGAAGTCTGAGAATTAGATTTAGGGTTAGGATTATGGTTAGGGTTCAGGATGAAGTGTAGTGTTATGGTGAGGGGATAGGGTTACAGATTAGGGTTACGGTTTAAGGTTACTGTTAGGTTTAACGGTTATAGTTCGTTTTGGGGTTGAGGTTTGCGGATAGGGTTAAGATGAGGGGTTAGGTTTTGGTACAGGGTTAGGGTTGTGTTAGGTTTAGGTTTGAAGATTAGGATTAGAGTTAGGATTAAAGGTTAGCATGAGAGTTAACGGTTAAGATTAAGGTTAAGGGTTAGGGTTAGTGTTTAGGTTTAGGGTTAAGGGTTAGGGTTAGTTTTAGGGTTAGAGTTATGTGTTAGGGTTTGTGTTAGAGGTTAGGGTTAGGTTTACTGTCCACGGTTAGGGTTACGTTTAGGGGTTAGCATTAGGGTTAGGGATTAGGTTTAGGGTAAGTGTTTAGAGTTAGTGTTGGGCTTTAGGCTTGGGGCTTAGGTTCAGGGTCAGGGGTTAGGGTTGGTGGTAGGGCTTAGATTTAGCGGTCAGTTTAAGGGCACAGGACCTGGTTAATCTACGGTGAGAGGGGTGCGGTCGGAGTCACCACGAAAGCACAACATCATTCCCTGGGCCCTGGGACAAGACCTACATGCAGGACTCAGGCGGAGCCTCATCTCACACATGGCATTGCTGTATTGTAGGCTTGCTTCACTCGGGAATGGAAGTAGTGTGAGAATTAAGGTTAGGGTTGGGGTTAGGGGTTTCGAGTTAGGGGTTAGGTTTCGAGTCATGGTTAGGTGCTAGTGGTTAGGGGTAGAGTTAGTGTTACGGGTTCGGTGTTAATTCTGGGTTAGGGGGCCAGGGGTAGGTTTAGGGTTGGGGTTAGTGTTATCATTAGCGGTTAGGGTTAATGGATAGGGTTAGGGTTAAGGGTAGGCTTAGGGTTAGGGTTCAGAGTTAGGGTTAAGGTTTAGGGTTAGGGTCAGGGTTAAGGGTTAGGGTTAGGGTTAGGATGTTATGGTTAAGGATTAGGTTTATTGTTCAGGTTTAAGGTTAGCATTATGGGTTTGTGTTACTTCTAACTGTAGGTCAGTGTTGGGGTTAGAACTCTAGGCATTAAGGTAAAGGTTAGAGTTAGGGTTAAGAGTTGGGGTTATGTTTAATGGTTAGGATTGGGATTAGGGTTAAGGGTTAGGGTTAAGGTTAGGGGTTATGACTAAGGATCAACGGTTACGGTTATTTTTATGCGTAGGGTTAGGGTAAGGGGTTAGGGTTAGTGTTAGTGTTGTTGGTAGGGTTAAGGTTAGGGTTGGTGTTTCAGAATTAGAGATTAGGTGTTATGGTTATGGCTAGGAGTTAGGGTTAGAATTACAGTATAGAGCTTGTTCTCAGGGTGTCATGCATTAACGTTACGATATGGGGTTAAAATTAGGGTTACAGTGAGGTTTACGTGTTAAGGTGAGCAGTAGGATCAGGGTTAGGTGTTATGTTCTGGGTTAGGGTTATGGGTGAGGGGTAGTGTTTATGCTTAGGTCATGGGCCCTGTATGCCCTAGGAATCGAAGTTAGGGGTTGGTTGTGGTCGCTGGGAACCCACTCTATCGTACGCTGTGTATGGGCCTCTGGGTTTCTTGCAGGACACTGTGGCAGAGCGGGCTTTCATGCATGGCTTAGTAGGATTGTAGGCTTTCAAAACTCTGAGAAAGCAAGAAGTCTGAGAATTAGATTTCGGGTTAGGATTACGGTACGGTTTAGGGATGAAGATTAGTGATAGGGTGAGGGCTTAGGGTTAGAGGTTAGGGTTAGGGTTAGGGTTGTTTTTAGGGTGAAGTTTAGGGTTGGCATTTTAGAATTAGGGATGAGGTCTTATGGTTATGGCTGGGGATTAGGATTAGAATTATGGGATGGGGCTTCTTCTCAGGGTGTTATGCATTAAGGTTAAGATAAGGGGATAAGTTAGGGTTACGGGGAGGTTTATGTTTTAAGGTGAGCAATAGGATCAGGGTCAGGTGTTATATTCAGGGTGAGGGTTATCTGTTAGGGGTAGTGTTTATACTTAGCGTACAGGCCCTGTCTGCACTGGGCGGGGGGCTGGGGTTAGGGGGATGGGATTGTCCCCGGGAACCCACTCTATCGTACGCTGGATATGGGCTCCTGGGTTTCATGCAGGACACAGTGGTAGAGCCCCCTTTTACTCATGGCATGGGAGGATTTTAGGCTTTCTAAACTCTGAGAAAGCAAGAAGTCTGACAATTAGATTTAGGGGTAGGATTATGGTAATGTTTAGCGAGGAAGATTAGTGTTAGGGTGGGCTCTTAGGGTTAGGGGTTAGGGTTTAAGGTTTGTGTTATTTTTAACAGTTACAGTTACGTTTATGGTTAAGTTTCAGGGTTAGGGTTAAGGTTTGGTTTTATCGTTTGGCACAGGGTTAGGCTTCAGTGTTAGCTTTATGGTTAAAGATTAGGATTAGGGTTAGGGTTAAGGGTTAGTGTGAGGGTTAATGGTAAGGTTCAAGATTAAGGGTTAGGGTTGGGCTTAGGGTTAGTAATAAGGCTTCGTGTAACATTTAGGTTTAGAGTTAAGTGTTATGGTTATGGCTAGAGGTTAGGGTTAGGTTTAGGGTTCATGGTTAGGGTTACATTTAGGGGTTCGGGTTACGGGTTAAGTTTAGGGCGAGTGTTTAGTGTTACTGTTGGGCGTTAGGATAAGGGCCGAGGTTTAGGGTTAGGATTTAGGTTTAGTGTTAGGGCTTAGATTTAGTGGTTAGTTTAAGGGCACATGCTCTGTTTAATCTATGGTGGGAAGGGTGCAGACTGGGTCGCCTCAACACCACACCATCGTACTTGGGCCTTGGGCCCAGACCTACATGCAGGACTCAGGCAGAGCCTCTTCTCACTCGTGGCATGGCTCTATTGTAGGCTTGGTCAACTCTGAGAACGAAGGAAGTGTGAGAATTAGGGTTATGGTTAGGGTTATGTGTTTGGGGTTAGAGGTTTGGGTTTGAGTGAAGTTTAGTGGTTAGGAATTAGAAGTTAGGATTAGTGTGTCAGGGGTTAGGTGTTAGGTTTTTGTAAGGGGCTAGCGTTAGATTTAGGTTTAGGGTTAATGTTCAGGTGGGTTAGGGGTCAGCGTTAGGGTTAGGCTTACAAGATAGGATTAAGGTAAAGGGTGAAGGCTTAAGATTAGCAGTAAGGGTTAAGGTTAGGGTTAAGGGTTAGGGTTTCGGTCCAAGTTAAGGGTGAGAGTGAGGGTTAACAGTTGCGATTAGGGTAATGGTTTAGGGATAGTAATAGGTTTAAGGGATAGGGTTAGGGTTAGGTTTAGGGTTCGGGGTTAGGGTTAGCATTAGCGGTTAGGGTTAGGGTTAGGGGTTAGGGTTACAGTTAGGGTTAGGTCTAGGCATTATGGTAATGGTTCGTGTTAGGGTTAAGAATTAGGGTTAGGTTTAATTGTTAGGATTATGATCAGGGTAATGGTTAGGGTTAGGGTTAGCGGTTAGAGTTAGGGTTAGTGTTAGGGTTGTTTGTAGGGTGAAGGTAATGTTTAGCAGTTTAGAATTAAGGTTAGGGATTAAGTGTTACGGTTATGCTAGGAGTTAGGCTTAGAATTAAGGGATAGGGTTTGTTCTTAGGGTAAGTGTTATGCAATAACATTAGGATAGGGGTTAAAGTTAGGGTTACAGTGAGGTTTACGTGTTAAGGTGAACAATAACATCAGGGTTAGGTGTTATGTTCAGGGTTAGGGTTATGGGTGAGGTGCAGGGTTTTTGCTTAGGGCATGGGCCCTGTCAGCACTAGCAGGGGGAGTTAGGGGGCTGTGATTGTCCCCGGGAACCCACTCTATTGTGCACAGAGTATGGGCTCCTGGGTTTCATGCAGGACACTGTGGCAGAGCCAGCTTTCACGCATGGCTTTGGAGAATTGTAGGCTTTTAAAACTCTGAGATAGCAAGAAGTCTGAGAATTAGATTTAGGGTTAGGATTATGGTTAGGGTTAGGGATGAAGATTAGTCAGGGAGAGGGCTTAGGGTTAGGGCTTAAGCTTCGAGTGAGGATTAGGGGTTAGGGAGTAGGTGTTGGGTTTAGTGATAGGGTTAGGGCTTAGGGGTTAGGGTTGGGTTAGGGGCTAGGGTTAGATTTAGAGTGGGGTTAGGGTTAGCGTTATGGGTTAGAGTTAGGGTTAAGGGATAGGATAAGGGTTAAGCGTTAAGGCTTAGGGTTAGCGTTAAGTGTTAGGTTTAGTTTTAAGGGTTAGGGTTACAGTTCGAGTTAAGGGTTAGTGTGGGGTTAACGGTTAGGGCTAGGGTTATGGGTTAAGGATAGAGTTAGGTTTAAGGCTTAGGATTAGGGTTCAGTATTAGGGTTAGCATTAGGGATTAGGGTTAGGGTTAGGGGTTACGTTTACTCTTAGGGTTAGGTCTAGGCATTAGGGTACGTGTTAGTGTTAGGCTTAAGAGTTAGGGTTAGGTTTAATTGTTAGGATTAGGATCAGGGTTAAGGGTTAGGGTTAAGTGTCAAGTGTTACGGTTATTTTTAGGTGTACGGTTAGGGTTAGCGGTTAGGGTTAGGGTTAGTTTGTAGGGATAAGGTAATGTTTAGCAGTTTTGAATTAGCCTTAGGGATTAGGTGTTACAATTGTGGCTAGGAGTTAGGGTTAGAATTAAGGGATAGGGGTTGTTCTTAGGGTAAGTCTTATGCATTAACGTTAGGATAACAGGTTCAAGTTAGAGTTATGGTGAGGTTGATGTGTTAAGGTGAGCAATAGTATCAGGGTGAGCTGTGATGTTCAGGGTTAGGGTTATGGGTGAGGGGTAGTGTTTATGCTTATATCACGAGCCCTCTCTGCTCTAGGAGGGGGCTTAGAGGGCTGGGATAGATGCCGGAAGCCACTCTATCATACACTGGGTATGGGCCCCTTGGTTTCATGCCGGACACAGTGGCCAAGCCTCCTTCTACACATGGCATGGGAGGATTGTGGGCTTTGTAAACTCTGAGAAAGCAAGAAGTCTGAGAATTAAATTTAGGGCTAGGATTAGGGTTAGGGTTAGCAATATAGGTTACTGTTATGGTGAGGGCTTAGGGTTAGGGGTTTCAGTTAGGGTCAGGGTTAAAGGTTAGTGTTAGGTTTAACAGTTACAGTTAGGTTTAGGGTTAAGCTTTAAGGTTTAAGCTTAGGGTTAAGATTAGGGGTTAGGTTTTGGTACAGGGTAAGGGTTAAGTGCTAGGTTTAGGCTCAAAGATTAGGATTAGGGTTAGGGTTAAGGTTTAGTGTGAGGGTTAATGGTTAGGGTTAAGGTTAAGTGTTAGGTTTATGGGTTAGGGTTAGGGTTAAGTGTTCATGTTAGGTTTAGGGTTAGAGTTAAGTGTTATGGTTAGGGTTAGGGGTTTGGGTTAGGTTTAGGGTTCATGGTTAAGGTTACATTTAGGGGTTAGGTTTAGGGTAAGCGTTTAGTGTTAGTGTTGGGCATTAGGGTCAGGGCTTAGGTAGGGTTAGGGGTTAGGGTCAGTGTTTGGGCTTTGATTTGGCGGTTAGTTTAAGGGTACAGGACCTGTGTAATCTATGGTGAGAAGGGTGCAGAATGTTTCCATGCGACACTACACCATCGGATCCTGGGCCTTTGGCCCAGACCTACTTGCAGGACTCATGCGGAAACTCTACTCACGCATTGCATGGTTGTATTTTAGGCTTGGTTAACTCTGAGAATGGAAGTAGTGTGAGAAATAGGGTTATGGTTAGGGTTAAGGGTTTGGTGTTAGGGGTTAGGGTTCAAGTGAGGTTTAGTGGTTAGGGACTAGGATTTAGGGTTAGTGTTAGGGTTAGGGGTTAGTTTTGCGTTAGGGGCTAGGGTTAGATTTATGGTTGGGGTTAGTGTTAGGGTTAGGATTAGGCATCAGGGTTAGTGTTAGGGTTAAAGGATAGGATTGGCGTTAAGTGTTTAGGCTTAGGGTTTGTGTTAAGTGTTAGGGTTGGGGTTTAGGCTTAGGGTTACGGTTTGAGTTAAGCTCTAGGGTGAGGGTTAAAGATTAGGCTTAGGATTATTGGTTAGGGATAGAGTTATGTTTAAGGGTTAGGGATAGGGTTAGGTTTAGGGTTCAGTGTTAGGGTTAGCATTAGGGGTTAGGGTTAGGGTTAGGGGTTAGGCGTAGTGATGTATTAAGGGCTATGGTTAGAATTAGGATTGGGGTTAGTGTTAGGTTTAGGGTTAGGGGTTAGGTTTAGGGTTAAGGGATAGGATTATGGTTAAGGGTTGGGCGTAGCTTTAGGGTTAAGATTTAGTGTTAGGGTCCGGTTTAAGGGTTAGGGTGAGGGTTAACGGTTAGGGTTAGGGTTGGGGTTAGGGGTTAGGGATATAGTTAGTATTAAGTGTTAGAGTTAGGTTTAGGGTTCAGGGTTAGGGTTAGCTTTAGGGGTTATGATTAGGGTTAGGTGTTAGTTTAGTGTTAGTGTTAGGTCTAGGCGTCAGGGTAAGGTTTAGGGTTAGGGTTAAGAGCTAAGGTTGGGTTAGGGTTAGGGTTAGGGTTAGGAGTTAGGGTAAAGGGTCAAGGGTTAGCATTATTTTTAGCCATAGCTTTGGCGTTAGGAGTAAGGGTTAGGTTCAGTGTTAGGGTAACAGTAGGTTACCGTAACAGTAACTACGTAGGGTAACAGTTAGTGTTAGTGGTTTAGAATTAGGGTTAGGGATTAGTTGTCACAGTTATGACTAGGAGATAGGGTTAGAATTATGGGATAGGGGTTAATCTCAGGGTAAGTGTTATGCATTAACGTTAGGATAAGAGGTTAAAGTTCAGGTTACAGTGAGGTTTACATTCTAAGGTGAGCAATAGAATCAGGGTTAAATGTTATTTTCAGGGTTAGAGTTTTGGGTGAGGTGTAGAGTTTATGCTTAGGGCACGGGCCTTGTCTGCATTAGGCGGGGGGGGGGGGCTTAGGGGGCTGGGATTGTCACCAGGAACCCACTCTATCGTACTCTGGTTATGGGCCCCAGCGGTTCATTCAGGACACAGTGGAAGAGCCTCCTTTCACGCATGGCATGGGAGGATTGTAGGCTTTCTAAACTCTAAGAAAGCAAGAAGACTGAGAATTAGATTTAGGGTTAGGGTTAGGGTTCGGGTTAAGGATCAAGGTTAGTATTAGGGTGAAGGCTTAGAGTTAGGGGTTACGGGTAGCGTTACAGGTTACTCTTAGTTTTAACCGTTACAGTTAGGTTCAGGGTTAAGGTTTATGGTTAGGTTTAAGGTTAGGGTTTAGGGTTTGGTACAGGATTAGGGTTAAATATTAGGTTTAGGGTTAAAGATTACGATTAAGGTTAGGTTTAAAGGTTAGTGTGAGGGTTAACAGTCAAGGTTAAAGTTAAGAGTTAGGGTTAGGGTTAGTGTTAGGATTAAGGGTTCATGTTAGGTTTAGGGTTAGAGTTAAGTGCTATGGTTAGCGCTCGAGGTTAGGGTTAGGTTTAGGGTTCACAGTTAGGGTTACGTTTAGAGGTTAGCATTAGGGTTAGGGATTAGCTTTAGGGTAAGAGTTTAGAGTTAGTGTTGGGCTTTAGGCTCAGGGCTTAGGTTTAGGGTCAGAGGTTAGGGTTGATGTTAGGGCTTAGATTTAGTGGTTAGTTTAAGGGCACAGGACCTGTTTATTCTACAGTGAGAGGGGTTAGGGTTAGGGTTAGGGTTGTCGTAGGGGTTAAGGTTAGATTTAACCTTGGGGTTAGTGTTAGGGTTAGGATTAGGGGGTTAGTGTTAGGGTTAGGGGTTAAAAACACCTACAGCCAGCCCTAACCCGATTTCTGACACTTCTTCCATTCTCAGAGTTAACCAAGCCTACAATACAGCCATGTCATGCGTGAGAAGAGGCTCCACCTGAGTCCTGTATGTAGGTCTTGGCCCAAGGCCCAGCGTACGGTGGTGTTGTGTCGCAGCGACCCTGTGCACCACTCTCACCATAGATTAAACAGGTCCTGTGCCCTTAAACTAACCGCTAAATCTCAGCCCTAACACTAATCCTAACCCCTAACCCTAAAAGTTATCCTTAACCCTACTGTTAACACTCAAACTAACCCTTAACTCTAACCCTTGTCATGATCTTTAACCCTAACCCTAACACTTAACCCTAACCCTGTACCAAACCATAACCCCTAAGCTTAACCCTAACCCTAAACCTAAACCCTAAGTCTAACTGTAACTGTTAAACCTAACAGTAACTTTTAACCCTAAAACTAACCGTATCCCCTTACCCGAAGCCCTCTCCCTAAGATTAAACTTCATCCCTAACCATAACGATAATCCTAACCTTAAATCTAATTCTCAGACTTCTTACTTTCTTAGAGATTTGAAAGCTTACAAACCTCCTTTACCATGCGTGAAATCAGGCTCTGCCAGAGTGTCCTACAAGAAACCCATGGGCCCATACCCTGCATACGATAGAGTGGGTTTCTGGTGACAATCGCATCCCCCTCAATCCCACTCCTAGGGCAGACAGGGCCCATACCCTAAGCAAAACCCTACCCCTCACTCATAATTCTAACCCTGATCCTATTGCTCACCTTAACACATAAACCTCACCGTAAACCTAACTTTAACCACTTATCCTAACATTAATGCATAACACTTATGCTAAGAACAACCCCTATCACTTAATTCTAACCCTAACTCCTAGCCATAACAGTAACCCCTAATCCCTAACCCTAATTCTAACCACTAAACATTACCTTAACCCTACAAACAACCCTAATACTAACCCTAACCTTAAACGCTAACCCTAACCTTATCCCTAAACATAACCTTAAAAGTTTACCCTAAACCCTAACCCTATCCCCTAACCCTAAGCCTAACCCTTAATTCTGATCCTAATCCTAACAATTAAACCTAACCCTAACCCTTAACCCTAACACTAACCCTTACCTTAATGCCGAGACCTAATCTTAGCAGTAAAGCTACCTCTAACCCTAACCCTAGACCTTAAACCTAACACTATCCCTAACTTATAACCCTAACCCTAACTGTTAACCCTCACCCTAACCCTTAACTCGGACCATAACCCTAACCCTTAACCCTAACCCTATCCCTTAATGCTAACCCTAAGCCTTAACCCTTAACCCTAATCCTATCCCTTAACCCTAACCCTAACCCCTAACCCTAACCCTAACCCTAACCCCAACCCTAAATCTATCTCTAGTCCCTAACCCAACCCTAACCGTTAACCCCTAATGCTAACATTAACCCTAACCCCTAATCCCTAACACCTAACCCTCACGCGAACACTAACCCCTAACCCCAAACACCTAACCCTAATCATAACCATAATTCTCACACTTCCTCCATTCTCAGAGTTAGCCAAGCCTACAATAAAACCATGCCATGCGTGAGAAGAGGCTCTGCCTGAGACCTGCATGTAGGTCTGGGCCCAAGGCCTAGGGTACGATGGTGTGGTGTGGCGATGACCCATTCTGCACACTTCTCACCATAGATTACACAGGTCCTGTGCCCTTAAAATAACCTCTAAATCTAAGTCCTAACGCTAACTCTAACACTAACCCTTAACCCTAAACTTAAGCCCTGACCCTAACGCCCAACACTAACATTAAACCCTTACCCTAATCCTTACCCATAACCCTAATGCCTAAACGTAACCTTAACGATGAACCCTAAACCTAACCCTAACCCCAAACCCTAACCATAACACTTAACTCTAACCCTAAACCTAACACGAACACTTAAACCTAAACTTAACCACTAACCCTAACACTTAACCTTAACCCTAACCGTTAACTCTCACACTAACCCTTAAACCTAACCCTAATCGTAATCTTTAACCCTAAACCTAACAGTTAACCCTTACCCTGTACCAAAACCTAACCCCTAACCTTAACCTTAACCCTAACACTTGACCCTAAAGCTAACTGTAACCATTAAACCTAACACTAACCTTTAACCCTGACCGTAACTCTAACCCCTAACCCTAAGCCCTCACCCTAATGCTAAACTTTATCCTTAACACTAACCATAATCCTATCCCTAAATCTAATTCTCAGACTTCTTGCTTTCTCAGAGTTTAGAAAGCCTACAATCCTCCCATGCCATGCGTGAAAAGAGGCTCTGCCACTGTGTCCTGCATGAAACCCAGGGACCCATACCCAGTGTACGATAGAGAAAGTTCTCGGCCACAATCCTAGACCCCTAATCCTCCCGCCTAGTGCAGACAGGGCCCGTGCCCTAAGCATAAAAAGTACGCCTAACATATAACCCTAACCTTGAACGTAACACCTAACCCTGATCCTACTGCTCACCTTATCATGTAGACCACACTGTAACCCTAACTTTAACCGCATCTCCTAAAGTTAATGCATAACACTTACACTGAGAACAACGCCTATCCCATAATTCTAACCCTAAATCTTAGCCATAACCATAAAACCTAATCCCTAACCCTAATTCTAAACTGCTAACCCTAACCTTAACACTACCAACAACCCTAACACTAACCCTAACCCTAACCCTCACCCCTAATCCTACCCTATGCCTAAAAGTAACCCTAACTCCTAACCCTTATCCCTAACCAAAAGCCCTGTCCCTAACCATAAGACTTAAGTCTCACCCTTATACCCTAACCCTAATACGAATCCTTAAGCCTAACCCCCAATCCTAACAATTAACCTTAACCCTAACTGTTAACGCTCACCCTAACCCTTAAATCAGACCAAAACCCTAACAGTTAACCCTAACCCTAATCCCTAATGCTAACCCTAAGCCTTAACCGTTTACCCTAATCCTATCCCTTAAGCCTAACCCTAACCCTAATTCCTAACCCTAACCATAATCCCTAACCCTAACCCTAACACTAACCCTAACTCTGAATCTAACCCTAGCCCCTAAACCAACACTAACCCCTAACCCCTAACCCTAACACTAACACTAACACTAACTCCTAATTTCTAACCCCTGAACCACACTCGAACCCTAACCCCTAACCCCAAACAATTAACCATAACCATAACCCTAATTCTCACACTTCCTCCATTTTCAGAGTTCACCAAGCCTACAATAGAGCCATGCCATGAGTGAGAAGAGGCTCCGCCTGAGTCCTGCATGTAGGTCTGGGCCCAAGGCCCAGGTACGATGGTGTGGTGTCAAGGGGACCAATTCTGCACCCTTCTCACCATAGATTAAACAGGTCCTGTGCCCTTAAACTAACCGCTAAATCTAAGCCCTAACACTAAACCTAAACGCTAACCCTAAACCTAAGCCCTTATCCTAATGCCCAACACTAACACCAAACACTCACCCTAAACCTAACCCGTAACCCTAACCCCTAAACGTAACCCTAACCATGCACCCTATATCTAACCCTAACCCCTAACCCTAACCATAACACTTAACTCTAACCCTAAACTAACATAAACCCTTAACACTAAACCTAATCCCTAACCCTCATGCTTAACCCTAACCGTTAATCCTCACACTTACCTTTAAACCTAACCCTAATTGTAATCTTTAACTCTAAACTTAACACTTAAACCTTAACCTGTACCAAAACCTATCCCCTAAACTGAACCCTAACACTAAACCTTAACGCTAAACCTAACTGTAACTGTTAAACCTAACACTGACCTTTAACTCTGACCCTAAACCTAACCCCTAACCCTAAGGCATCACCTTAACACTAAACTTCATCCCTAATTCTAACCATAATCCTAACCCTAAATCTAATTCTCAGACTTTTTCTTTCTCAGAGTTTAGAAAGCCTATAATCCTCCCATGCCATGTGTGAAAGGAGGCCCTGCCACTGTGTCCAGGGGCCAATACCCAGCATACGATAGAGTGATTTCCCGGCGAATATGCTAGCCCCCTAACCTCTCCGCCTAGTGCAGACAAGGCACGTGCCCTAAGCATAAACACAACCCGTAACCAATAACCCTAACCATAACTGTTAACTCTCACCCTAACATTTAACCCTGACACTAACCCTAACCCGTAAACCTATCCCTAAACCTTTACCCAAAGCCTAAGCCTTAACTCTAACACTATCATTTAACCCTAGCCCTAACCCCTAAATGTTACACTAACCATGAACCCTAAGCCTAACCGTAACCCCTAACACTAACCATAACACTTAACTGTAACCCTAAACCTAACAAGACCCCTTAACCCTAACACTAACCCCTAACCCTAGCCCTTAAACTTAACCCTAAACTTTTACCCTCACACTAACCTTTAACACTAACCATAATGCTAATCTTTAACCCTAAACCTAACACTTAACTCTTACCCTGTACGAAACCCTAACCCCTGACCTTAACCCTGACAATAAACCTTAACCCTAAACCTAACTTTAACCGTTAAAACTAACACTAACCTTAACCCTAACTCTATCCCTAACCCTTAACCCTAAGCCCTCACCCTAACACTAATCGTCATCCCTAATCCTAACCATAATCCTATCCCTAAATCTTAATCTCAGACGTCTTCCTCTCTCAGAGTTTAAAAAGCCCTCACCCTAAAATTTAACCCTAAACCTAACTGTAACTGTTTAAACTAACACTAATCTTTAACCATAACCCTAACCCTTAACCTGAACCCTAAGCCAAACTCTTAACCCTAATCCTATCCCTTAACCCTAACTCTAATCCCTAACTCGAACGCTAACACTAACCCCAACCCTAAACCTAACCCTAGCCCCTAACCCAACCCTCACCCCAACCCCTAACCCTAACACTAACCCTAACCCCTAATGCCTAACCCCTAACCCTCATTTGAACACTCTCTCCTAAACCCAAATCCCTAACCCTAACCATAACCCTAATTCTCACACTTCTTCCATTCTAAGAGTTAACCAAGCCTACAATACAACCATGCCATGCATGAGAACAGGCTCCCCCTGATTCCTGCATGTAGGTCTGAGCCCAAGGCCCAGGGTACAATGCTGTGGTGTCTCAGCGACCGATTCCACACCCTTCTCACCATAGATTAAACAGGTCCTCTGACCTTAAACTAATCGCTAAATCTAAGTCCTAACACTAACCCCTACCCTAAACAGAAACCCTGACCCAAACTCCCTTCACTAACACTATACCCTTACACCAAACCTAACCCCTAAACCTAACCCCTAAACATAACCTTAACCATGAACCCTAAACCTGAACCTAAACCCTAACACTTAAGTGTAACCCTAAACCTAACACGAACCCCTAATCCTAACCCTAAACCCTAACCCTAACCCTTCACCTTAACCCTAACCGTTAACCCTCAGCTAACCCTTAAACCTAACACTAATCCTAATCTTTACCCCTAAGCCGAACACTTAACCCTAACCCTGTACCAAACCCTAATCCCTAACACTAAGCCCTCTCCCTAACACTAAACTTCATCCCTAACCCTAACCGTAATCCTAACCCTAAATCTAATTCTGAGACTTCTTGCTTTCTCAGAGTTTAGAAAGCCTACAATCCTCCCATGCCATGCATGAAAGGAGGCTCTGCCACTGTGCCCTGCATGAAACCCAGAGGCCCATACCCAGCATACGATAGAGTGGGTTCCTGGTGACAATCCCAGCCTCCGAGCCCCCCCACCTAGTGAAGACATGGCCTGTGCCCTAAGCATAAACACTGCCCCTAACCCATAACCATAACCCTGATCATAACATCTGACCCTGATCCTATTGCTCACCTTAACATGTAAAACTCACCATAACCCTAACCCTAACCCCTTATCCTAACGTTAATGAATAATACTTACCCTGAGGACAACACCTATCCCATAATTCTAACCCTAACTCTTATTCATAACTGTAAAACCTAATACCTAATTGTAAGCTGCTAACCCTAAATTTAACCCTACCAACAGCCCTAACACTAACCCTAACCCTAACCCTTGATCCTTAAGCCTAAACCCTAACCCTAACCCTAACCCTAAGTATAAACTCTACCCCTCACCCATAACCCTAACCCTGAACATAAAACCTAACCCTGATCCTATTGCTCACCTTAACACGTAAAGCTCACCGTAACACTAACTTTAACCGCTTACCCTAACTTTAAGCATAAAACTGACCCTGAGACCAACCCCTATGCCATAATTCTAACCCTAACTCCTTACCATAACCATAACACCTAATCCCTAACCCTAATTCTAAACTGCTAAACCTAACCTTAAGCCTACAAAAAACCTTAACGGTAACACTAACCCTAACACCTAATCCTAACCCTGTGCCTGAAAATAAACCTAACCCCTAACCTTTAACCCTAATGCTAACCCATAACCCTAACCATAACACTTTACTCTAACCCTAAATCTAACACGAACGCTTAACACTAGCCCTAAACCCTAACCCTAACCCTTAAACACAAACCTAACCGTTAACACTCACACTAACCGTCAACCCTAATCCGAATTCTAATCTTTAACCCTAAACCTAACACTTAACCCTAACCCTGTACCAAACCCTAACCCCTAACCATAACCGTCACCCTAAAACGTAACCCTAAACCTAACTGTAACCGTTAAACCTAACTCTAACATTTAACCTTTACTCTACCCATAATCCCTAGCCCTAATCCCTCACCCTAGCACTAACCTCATTCCTAACCCTAACTGTAATCCTAACCCTAAATCTAATTATCAGACTTCTTGCTTTCTCAGCGTTAGAAAGCCTACAATCCTCCCATGCCATGAATAAAAGGAGGCTCTACCACTGTGTCCTGCCGGAAACCCCAGTGCCCATACTCAGCATACACTAGAGTGGGTTCCCGACGACAATCGCAACCCCAAACCCCTCCCCCCCTGCCTAGTGCAGACAGGGCCCGAGTCGTAAGCATAAACCCTACCCCTCACCCCTAACCATAACCCTGAACATAACACCTGACCCTGATCCCATTGCTCACCTTAAAATGTAAATCTCACCATAACCCTAAATTTAACCCCTTATCATAACGTTAATGCATAACACTTACCCTGAGAACAACTCCTATCTCTGAATTCTAACCCTAACTCCAAGCCATAACCATAACACCTAATCCCTAATGCGAATTCTAAACTGCTAACCCTAACCTTAAACCTACCATCAAACCAAACATTACCCTAGCCCCTAACTTTAAAACTATGCCTAAAAATAACCCTAACACTTCACCCTTAATCCTAACCCCTAACTCTAACCCTAACCCTACCCCTAAGACCCTAACCATAACCCTAACTGTTAACCCTCACCCTAACACGTAACCCTGAACTTAACCCTAAACCTTAACACTAACCCTTAACCCTAACCCTAAGCCAAACCCTTAACCATAATCCTATCCTTTAACCCTAAACGCTAACCCTAATATTAACCCCAACCCTAAACCTAACCCTAGCACCCTAACCCAAACCCAACAACTAACCCCTATCCCTAACACTAACCCTAACTCCTAATCCCTAGGACCTAACCCTGACTCGAACCATAATCCCAAACTCCAAACCCCTAACCCAAACCCTAACCCTGATTCTCACACTACTTCCATTCTCAGAGTGAAGCAAGCCTACAATACAGCTATACTATGCGTGAGATGAGGCTCCACCTGAGTCCTGCATGTAGGTCCTTTCCCAAGGATCAGGGAACGATTTTGTGCTTTCGTGGAGACTCCGACAGCACCCTTCTCACCGTAGATAAAACAGGTCCTGTGCCCTTAAACTAAAAGCTAAATCTCAGCCCTAACACTAACACTAACCCCTAACCGTAAACATAAGCTCCGACCGTAACGCTGAACACGAACTCTAAAACCTTACCCTAAACCTAATCCCTAACCCTAACACTAACCCATAAACATAACACTAACCATGAACCCTAAACCTAACCCTAACCATAACACTTAACGCTAACCCTAAAGCCTACACGAAGACTTATTCCTAACACTAACAAAAACCCTAGCCTTTAGTCTTGATCCTTATCATTAACCCTCACACTAGCCCTTAACCCTAACCCTAATCCTAATCTTTAACCCTAAAGCTAAAACTTAAGCCTAACACTGTACCAAACGCTAAACCTTAACCTTAACCCTAACCCTAAAACATAACCATAAACCTGACTGTAACGGTTAAACCTAACACTAACCTTTAACCCTAACCACTGACCTTAAGAACGCACCCTAACACTAACCTTCATCCCTAAACATTACCATAAACCTACCCCTAAATCTAATTCTCAGACTTCTTGCTTTCTCAGAGTTTAGAAAGCCTACAATTCTCCCATGTCATGAGTAAAAGGAGGCTCTGCCACTGTGTCCTGCAAGAAACCCGGGGGCCCATAACTAGTGCATGATAGAGCGGGTTCCCAGTGGCAATCCTAGTCCCTAACCCCCCCCCCTCCTGGTGAAGACAGGGCCCGTGCGCTAAGCAAAAACACTATCCCTAACAGATAACCCTAACTCCAAACATAAAACCTAACCCTGATCCTGTTGCTCACCTTAAAACATAAACCTAACCATAACACTAATTTATCCCCTTATGTTAACGTTAATGCATAGCACCCAAAGAAGAAGCCCTATCCCATAATTCTAAACCTAATCCCTAGCCATAACCATAACACCTCATCCATATTCTAAAGTGCCAACCCTAAACTTCAACCTACCATCAACCCTAACCCTAACCCTAACCCTTAACCCTAAGCCCTCACCCTAACACTAATCTTCATCCCTAAACCGTGCCGTAATCCTAACCTGAAATCTAATTCTCAGACTTCTTGCTTTCTCAGAGTTTTGAAAGCCTACAATCCTACTAAGCCATGCATGAAAGCCCGCTCTGCGACAGTGTCCTGCAGGAAACCAGAGGCCCATACACTGCATACGATAGAGTAGGTTACCAGCGACCATCACAGACCCCTATCTTTGCCTCCTAGTGCATACAGGGCCCGTGCCCAGAGCATAAACCCTAACCCTCACCCATAAGACTAACCCAGAACATAACACCTAACCCTGATCATACTGCTTACCTTAAGAGGTAAAGCTCACCATAACCCTAACTTTAACACCTTATCTTAACGTTAATGCATGACACCCTGAGAAAAAGCACTATACTGTAATTCTAACGCTAACTCCTAGCCATAACCATAACACCTGATCCCGAATTCTGAAACGCCAACCCTAACCTTAACCCTACCAACAACACTAACACTAACCCTAACACCTTACCCTAACCCTACGCATAAAAATAACCCTAACCGTTGATCCTTAGTCATAACCCCTAACCTTAACCCTAACACTTAACCCTAATCCCAAGCCTAACCATTAAACATAAACCTAACACTTAACCTTAAACCTAACCTTTACCTTAATGCCTAGAGATCTAACCCTAACACTGACTTACAGTTAACACTAACCCTAACCCCCTAATGTTAACCTTAAACCTGAACCATAAACCTAACCCTTAACCCTAATCCTATCCCTAACCCCCTAACCCTATCCCTAACTGTTAACCCTCACCCTAACTCTTAACCGTGACCCTAACCCTAAACCTGAACCCTTACCCTAAGCCTAACCCTTAACCCTAACCCTATCCCTTAACCCTAACGCCTAACCCTAACGCTAACTCCAAACCTAAACCTTACCCTGGCCCCCTAAACCAGAGTTAACACCTAACCCGTAACACTAACTCTAACCCTAACCACTAATCCCTAGCACCTAACCCTGACTCCAAGCCTAACCCCTAACTCGAAACCCCTAACCCCAACCCTAACCCTAATTCTCACACTACTTCCATTCCCGAGTGAAGCAAGCCTACAATACAGCCATGCCATGTGTGAGATGAGGCTCCGCCTGAGTCCTGCATGTAGGTCTTGTCCCAGGGCCCAGGGAATGATGTTGTGCTTTCGTGATGACTCCGACCGCACCCCTCTCACCGTAGATTAACCAGGTCCTGTGCCCTTAAACTGACCGATAAATCTAAGCCCTACCACCAACCCTAACCCCTGACCCTGAACCTAAGCCCCGAGCCTAAAGCCCAACACTAATTCTAAACCCTTACCCTAAACCTAATCCTTAACCCTAATGCTAACCCCTAAACGTAACCCTAACCGTGGACAGTAAACCTAACCCTAACCTCTAACACAAACCCTAACACATAACTCGAACCCTAAAGCTAACCCTAACCCTTAACCCTAAACCTAAACCCTAACCCTAACTCTTAACCTTAACCCTAACCGTTAACTCTCACGCTAACCTTTAATCCTAACCCTAATCCTAATCTTCAACCGTAAACCTAACACTTAACCCTAACCCTGTACCTAACCCTAACCCTATACCAAACCCTAACCCCTCATCTTAACCCTAACCGTAAACCTCAACCCTAAACCGAACTGTAACCGTTAAACCTAAGAGTAACCTTTAACCCTAACCCTAATCCCTAACCCTAAGCCCTCACCCTAACACTAAACTTCATCCTTAACCCTAACCAGAATCCTAACCCTAAATCTAATTCTCAGACTTCTTGCTTTCTTAGAGTTTAGAAAGCCTGCAATCCTCCCATGCCATGCGTGAAAGGAGGCTCTACCACTGTGTCCTGCATCAAACCCACGGGCCCATACCCAGAGTACGATACAGTGGGATCCTGGTGACAATCCCAGTCCCCTAACCTCCCCCCACCCCCGCCTAAGGCAGACAGGGCCCGTGCGCTAAGCATAAACAATACCTGTAACAGATATCCCTCACCGTGAACATAACACCTAACCCTGTTCCTATTTCTCCCCTTAACACGTAAACCTCACCGTGAGCCTAACTTTAACCTCTTATCCTAACGTTAGTGCATAACCCATTCCCTGAGAACAACCCCTATCCCATAATTCTAACCCTATCTCCTAGTCGTCACTGTAACACCTAATCCCTAACCCTAATTCTAAACCACTAACCCTAACTGTAACCCTGCCTACAACCCTAACACTGACAATAACCCTTACTTCTAACCCCAACGCTATGCCTAACAAAAACCCTAACCCTTGACCCTAACCCTTCACCCTAACCCCTAAGCCTTACCCTAACCCTTAACCCTAATCCTAATCCTAACCATTAAACGTAACCCTAGCTCTTAAAGCTAACCCTAAACCTTACCCTCACGACTAGACCTAACCCTGACACTAACCTAACACCTAACCCTAACCATAACCCCTACAGCTAACCTTAACCCTGAACCCTAAACCTAACCCTAACACTGAACCCTCACTATATCCCCAACCTCTAAGCCTAATCCTAACCGTTAACCCTCACCCCAACACTTAAACTGAACCATAACACTAAACATTAACCCTAACACTAAACTTTAACCCTAAACCTGAGCCCAACCCTTAACGCTAATCCTATCCTTTTACCCTAAACCTAACTCCTAAACCTAACCCTAACACTAACCCCAATCCTAATTCTAACCATACCCCTTCATAAAACACTAACTCCTAACCCTAACACTTACCAAAAACCCTAATCGCTAATCCCTAACACTAACGCTTAACCTTTACCGTAACCGTTAACCCTCACCCTAACCCTTAACGCTGACCCTAACCTTAACCTTTAATCTAAGCCTGACCCTTAACCCTAACAGTAAGGAAAACCCTCACGCCAACCTTATCCCTTATCCCTAACCCTAACACTACAGCTAAAAATAACACTAACCTTTGATCCTTAAACCTAACCCCTAACACTTACTTTAACCCCAAACCCTAACCCTAATCCTAAGCATTAAACCTAACCCTATCTCTTAACCCTTACTCTAACGCCTAGATCTAACCCTAAAATCTAACCTACCACCTAATCCTAACCTTAAGCCCTAATGCTAACTCTAACCCTGAACCCTAAACCTACCCGTAAACCCTTAACACTAACCCTATCCATAAACCTTAACCCTGACCCTAACCATTACTCGCACCCAAGCATTTAACCCTGACCCTAACCCTAATCCTTAACGATAAACTTAACACTAAACCCCAACCCTAAGCCCAACACTTAACCCTAAACCTGACCCTTGACCCCTAACCCTAAACCTAAGCCTAACCCCAACCTGAACCCTTAATCTTGACCCTTACCCTTAACCCTCGCACTAACCCTACTCCTAATCTTTAACCATGAAGCTAACACTGAAGCCTACCCCTGTGCCAAACGCTAAACCCAAACCTTAACCCGAACCCTGAGACTTAACCGTAAACCTAACTGTAACTGTTAAACCTAACACTAACCTTCAACCCCAACCCCTAACCCAAGACCCCACCCTGACACTAATCTTCATCCCTAAACATTACCAGAATCCTACCCCTAAATCTAATTCTCAGAGTTCTTGCTTTCTCAGAGTTTAGAAAGCCTACAATCCTCCCATGCCATGAGTAAAAGGGGGCTCTGCCACTGTGTCCTGCATGAAACCCAGGAGCCCATACCCAGCGTACGATAGAGTGTGTTCCCGGGGACAATCCCATCCCCCTAACCCCAGCCCCCCGCCCAGTGCAGACAGGGCCCGTACGCTAAGTATAAACACTACCCCTAACAGATAACCCTCACCCTGAACATAACACCTAACCCTGATCCTATTGCTCACCTTAAAACATAAACCTCCCCGTAACCCTAACTTAGCCCCTTAACTTAACGTGAATGCATAACACCTTGAGAAGAAGCCCTATCCCGTAATTCTAATCCTAAACCATAGTCATAACCGTAACACCTCATCCCTAATTCTAAAACGTCAAACCTAACCTTCACCCTACCAGCAACCCTAACCCTAACCCTAACCCCTAACCCTAAGCCCTCACCCTAACCACTAATCTTCATCCCTAAACCGTGCCGTAATCCTAACCCGAAATCTAATTCTCAGACTTCTTGCTTTCTCAGAGTTTTGAAAGCCTACAATCCTACTAAGCCATGCATGAAAGCCGGCTCTGCCACAGTGTCCTGCATGAAACCCAGAGGCCCATACACTGCGTGCGATAGAGTGGGTTCCCAGCGACCATCACAGACCCCTAACTTCGCCTCCTAGTGCATACAGGGCCCGTGCCCTAAGGATAAACCCTACCCCTCACCCATAACCCTAACCCAGAACATAACACCTAACCCTGATCCTACTGCTCACCTTAACAGGTAAAGCTCACCGTAACCCTAACTTTAACCCCTTATCTTAACGTTAATGCATGACACCCTGAGAACAAGACCTATACCGTAAATCTAACGCTAACTCCTAGCCATAACCATAACACCTGATCCCTAATTTTGAAACGCCAACCCTAACCTTAACCCTACCAACAACACTAACATTAACCCTAACCCCGTACGCTAACCCTACGCCTAAAAATAACCCTAACCTTTGATCCTGAGTCATTACCCATAATCTTAACCCTAACCCTCAACCCTAATCCCAATCCTTAACCATTAAACTTAACCCTAACTCTTAACCCTAACCCTGACCTTTACCCTAATGCCTAGAGATCTAACCGCAACACTGACCTACAGTTACACTAACCCTACCCTCTAACGCTAACCTTAAACCTGAACCATAAACCTAACCCTTAACCCTAACCCTATCCCTAACCCCCTTACCCTAACTCTAACTGTTAACCCTCACCCTAACCCTCAACCTTGACCCTAACCTTAAACCTTAATCCTAGCCATGCGTTTCATGAGCCTCTGCCTTTGTCCTGCGTGACAGTTGAAGCCCAACACCAAGGGTAAGATGAAGTGGGGACGCAGCCTTGCTCCACACCCACAGTGCCCCGTACATTAGACGGGGCCCGTGCCCTAACACACACCGTTAAACGTAAGCCCTAACCCTATCACTAAACCAAACCCTTCGTAAGCCCTGAATCTAACTCCTAACAGTAACCCTAATCCCTGACCCTTACTCTTGCCTCTCACCCTAAACCTAAACCCAACCACTAAACATAATCCTAATCTCTAACCCTAACAGTAATCCTAACCCTAATTCTAACCTAAAACCCTAACCCCTAAACCTAATCCTAGTCCCTAACACCTAACCTTACCCTAAACCGAATTCCAATTCTCAGAGTTCTTCAATTCAAAAACTTAAAAAAGCCTACAATCCACCAATGCCGTGTCTGAGATGAGCGTCCGCCCCTATGTCCTGCATGACAGGCAGGCGCCAATGCCCAGGGTACTATGGAGTGGAGTCCTGGGGTCTGTAGGCTTGCTAAACTCCAGTTTGGAAGAATTGCTATAGTCATATATAGGGATGCTTACATTTACTTATAGAAAGCAACTATTGATGTGTGATTTGTAGGCTTGCCTTACTCTAGTTTGGATGAAGAAGCTGAATCATATATAGGAATATTAGCTTTGAGTTAGAGGAAGCATCTATGGGGGGTGCTTTTTTGGCTTGTTAAACTCTGGTTTGGAAGAAGTTCGAGAGTCTTATATAGGAACGATATCATTCATTCAGAGAAAGCAATTATAGGGAGTTGGTTTGTAGGCTTGCTAAGCTCTAGTTTGGAGGAAGGCGAGAGTCATATATAGAACGCTTACGTTCACATAAAGCGTCTACGGGGGGACGGATTCTAGGCTTCCTAAACTCTAGCTTGGAAAAAGAGGACAGTTATGTATAGGAACTCTCGGCGGGGGATTTGTAGCATTGCTAAAATCTTAGATTGGAAAAGTTGCGAGAGTCATACATAGGAATGTTAACATTCACTCAATGAAAGCAACTATAAGGGGTGCTTTCCAGGCTGGCTACACTCTAATTTGGAAAAAGTGTGACAGTCATATATAGGAAGGCTTATATTCACTCAGACAAAGCAATTATGTGTAGGTGTATGGTAGGCATGCTAACTCTAGTTTGGAAAATTTCGAGAGCCATGTATA
The DNA here is from genome assembly GCF_041146395.1 of Eulemur rufifrons. Lineage (NCBI taxonomy): Eukaryota > Metazoa > Chordata > Mammalia > Primates > Lemuridae > Eulemur > Eulemur rufifrons. The sequence goes on from NW_027182845.1 coordinate 376,301, forward strand.
GGAAAGCATACAGTAACTTAGAGAAAGCAACGAACAGGGGTGGAGTGTAGGCTTTCTAAACTCTAGTTTGGAGGAAGTGCCATAGTCATATATAGGAACGCTTAAATTCGTTCAGAGAAAACAGCTGTCGGGGATTGGTTTGTAGACTTATTCAACTCTAGTTTGGAAGAAGTGCGAGAGACATATATAGGAATGTTTACATTGACTCAAAGAAAGCAACTATGGGGGAGTGTTATTTTGGCATGCCAGATGTTAGTTAAGAAGAGGTACAAGACTCATATATAGGAACGCTTACATTCACACAGCGAGAGCAACTACGGAGTAGTGTCAGGTAGACATGTTAAAGTCTAGCTTGGGAGAAGTTCCAGAGTCCTATATAGGAAAGGTAACAGCCACTTTGAAAAAGCAAGTCTTGGCGGGTGGTTTGTAGGCCTGCAAAACCCTGTTTTGGTTGAAGTGTGAGAGTCATATATGAGAAGGCTTACATTCACTCAGAGAAAGCAACGATGGGGTTGTTTGTAGGCTTACTAAACTGCAGTTTGGAAGAAGCACGAGAATCACATATAGGAGCACATACATTTTGACGCACTGAAAGTAACTATGGGGTGGTGTTTTATAGGCATGCTAAACTCTAGTTTGGACGAAGTTTGAGAATCACATATAAGAAAGCTTAGAGTCACTTAGAGAAAGCAAATCTCTGGGTGTGGAATGTAGGCCTGCTAAACTCTATTTTGGTTTAAGAGTGAGAGTCATATATGGGAAGGCTTACATTCCCTCAGAGAAAGCAACGACGGCGTGGTGGTTTGTAGGCATACTAAACTCTAGTTTGGAAGAAGTAGGAGAATGATATATGGGAACGCTTACATTCGCGTAGAGAAAGCAATTATGGGGTGGCGTTTTTGTAGCCATGCTAATCTCTAGTTTGGAAGAAGTTAAGGAGTAATATATAGGAAAGGGTACAGTCATAGAAACCAACTCTCGGGGGATGTTTTGTACACCTGCAAAACTCCAGTTTGGAAGTGGGAGAGAGTCATATTGGGGACCGCGTGCATTCACTCAGAGAAATCAACGATGGGATTGTGATTTGTAGGCATAGTCAACTCTAGTTTGGAAGAAGTACGAGAATCGTATATAGGAAAGCTTACCTTCACGCAGAGAAAGCAACTATGGAGTGATGTTTGTATGCCTACTAAAATATAGTTTGGAGGAAGTTCGAGAGCCATATCTGGGAAGCTTACAGTCACTTAGAGAAAGCAACCCTAGGGGGTGTTTCGTAGGCCTGCTAAACTCTATTTTCAATGAAGTGTTAGAATAATATATGGGAACTCAGTGAAAGCAACGTTGTGGTTGTGGTTCCTAGAAGAAGCAAGAGAATCACATGTAGAACCGCTTACATTCCGGCACCGAATGCAACTATGGGGTGGTGTTTTGTAGGCTTGCAAAACTCTAGTTTGGACGAAGTTTGAGAGTTATATATAGGAAAGTTTACAGTCACGTAGAGAAAGCAACTCTCTGGGTGTGGAATGTAGAGTTATTTTGGTTGAAATAGAGTTATTTTGGTTGAAATGTGAGAGTCATATATGGGAACGCTTACATTCACTCAGAGAAAACAACGTTTGGGTGGCGGTTTGTAGGGCATACTAAACTGTAGTTTGGAAGAAGTACGAGAGTCCTATATAGGAACACTTACATTCACACAGAGAAAGCACTTATGGCGTCAGGTTTTGTAGGCATGTTAAACTGTAGTTTGGAAGAAGTTGGAGAACCTTATACAGGAAAGATTACCGTCACCCAGGGAAAGCAACTCTCGGGAGATTTTTTTGTACACATGCTAAACTCTAATTTGGATGAAGTGTGAGAGTCAAACATGGGACCGCTTACATTCCCTCAGAGAAACAACACTGGGGTGGTTTTTGTAGGCATACTAAATAGTTTGGAAGAAGTACGAGAATGATATTTGGGAACGCTTACATTCACACAGAGAAAGCAACTACGTGGTGGTGTTTTGTAAGCATGCTATAGTTTGGAAGAAGTTCCAAACCTGAACAGTCATTTAGAGAAAGCAACTCTTGGTGGGTGATTTTTAGGTCTGCTAAATTGTATTTTGAAAGAAGTACCAGAGTCATATATACTAATGCTTACATTCATGCAAAGAAAAAACCATGGGGTGATGTTTTGTGGGCATGTTAACCTGTAGTTTGGAAGAAGTTGGAGAGTCTTATTTAGGAAAGCTTACAGTCACCTAGAGAAAGCAACTCTCGGGAGAGCCTTTCTTGGCCTGCTAAACTCTACTTTGCATCAATTGTGAGAGTCAAACATGGGAATGCTTTCATTCATTCAGAGAACGCAACGTTTGGGTGGTGGTTTGTAGGCATTCTAAACTGTATTTTGGAGGAAGTACGAGAGTCATGTATATGAACGCTTACATTCATGCAGAGAAAGCAACTGTGGGGTGGTTTCTAGGCATGCTAAACTCTAGTTTGGACGAAGTTTGACAATCACATATAAGAAAGCTTAGAGTCGCTTAAAGCAAATCTCTGGGTGTGGAATGTAGGTGTGCCAAACTCTATTTTGGTTTCAGAGTGAGAGTCATATATGGGAAGGCTTACATTCACTCAGAGAAAGCAACGATGGTGTGGTCGTTTGTAGGCATACTGATCTCTAGTTTGGAAGAAGTAGCAGAATGATATATGGGAACGCTTACATTCATGCAGAGAAAGCAATTATGGGGTGGCTTTTTTGTAGCCATGCAAATCTCTATTTTGCAAGAAGTTAAAGAGTAATATATAGGAAAGCGTACCGTCATTTATAGAAACCAACTTTCGGGGGATGATTTGTAGGCCTGCAAAACTCTACTTTGGAAGAAGGGGGAGAGTCATATGGGGGACTGGGTATATTCACTCGGAGAAATCAACGACGGGGTTGTGGTTTGTAGGCATACTAAACTCTAGTTTGGAAGAAGGACGAGAATCATTTATAGGAACGCTTACATTCATGCAGAGAAAGCAACTATGGAGTGATGTTTGTATGCCTACTAAACGATAGATTGGAGGATGTTCGAGAGTCATATCTGGAAAGCTTACAGTCATTTAGAGAAAGCAACTCTCTGGGGGTGGTTCGTAGGCCTGCTAAACTCTATTTTCAATGAAGTGTTCGAATCATATACAGGAACGCTTACATTCACTCAGAGAAAGCAACGTTGGGGTGGCCGTTTTTGAGCATACTAAACTCTACTTTGGAAGAGGTACGAGAGACATACATAGGAACGCTTACATTAACACAGAGAAAGCAAATACGGGGTGCTGTAGTGCAGGCATGCTAAACTATAGATTGGAAGAAGTTCGAAAGCTGACAGTCACTTAGAGAAAGCAACTCTTGGCGGGTGATTTTTAGGTCTGCTAAATTGTATTTTGAAAGACGTACAAGAGTTATATACACAAACGCTTACATTTATGCAGAGAAAGAAACTATGGGGTGATGTTTTGTTGGCATGCTAAACTGCAGTTTGAAAGGACTTCCAGAGTGTTATATAGGATAGCTACAGTCACCTAGAGAAAACAACACTCGGGACAGCTTTGCAAGCCTCTAAACACTAATTAGCAGCAATTGTGAGAGTCAAATATGGGAAAGCTTACATTCACGGAGAGAACACAACGTTTGGGTGGTGGTTTGTAGGCATAATAACTGTAGGTCGGAAGAAGTAGGAGAGTCATATATATGAACAGTTACATTCACGCAGAGAAAGAAACTGTTGGGTGGTGTATGTACGCATGTTAATCTATACTTTGGAGGAAGTTTGAGAGTCATATCTGGGGAAAATTACAGTCACATAGCTAAATGAACCATCGGGGACTGGTTTGTAGGTCTGCTAAATTCTATTTTGGAAAAAGTGATTCATATAAGGGAATGCTTATGTTCACTCAGAGAAAGCAACGATGCGGTGGTGTACTGTTGGCATGCTAAACTTTAGTTTGGAAGAAGTTCGAGTGTTTTACATAGGAAAGCTTACATTCACCTAGAGAAAGCAACTCTCAGGATGTGGTTTATAGGCCTGGTGAACTCTAATTTGGATCAAGTGTGAGAGTCATACATACGAGTTCCAAAATACAGTTTAGTATGCCTACAAACCACCAGCCTAACATTGCTTTCTCTGAGTGGATATAGGCCTTCCCTTATATGAATCTCGGACTGCTTTCAAAATGCAATTTGCCGGACCTACAAAACACCGCCCGAGAGTTGCTTTCTCTCACTATAAGCTTTCCTATATATGACTTTGGGACATAGTTTAGCATGCCAACAAAAGGCCACCCCATAGTTTGCGTGAATGTAAGCGTTCCTATGCATCACGCTCGTACTTCTTCCAAAGTATAGTACACCTACCAACCACCTCCCCAACGTTGCTTTTTCTGAGTGAATGTAAGCATTCTTTTATTCTCGTACTTCCTCCAAACTCCAGTTTAGTGTGACTAAAAATCACCACCGCAACCTTGCTTTCTCTGAGTGAATGTTAGCGTTCCCATTTAAGATTCACACTTCATCCAAAATAGAATTTGGCAGAACTACAAACCGGCCCCCAAGGGTTGCTTTCTCTGTGAGACTGTAAGCTTTCCTATTACTCTTAACTTCTTCGCAACTAGAGATTTGCATGCCTACAAAACACCACCCCATAGTTGCCCTCTCTGCGTGAATGTAAGCACTCATATATATGACTCTGCTACTTCTTCCAAAATACAGTTTAGTATGCTTACAAACAACCAACCAAACGTTGCGTTCTCTCAGAGAATGTTAGCGTTCCCAAGTATGACTGTTCCAAATGATGCAAAGTAGAGTTTAGCAGGCTTACAAACTATCTCTCGAAAGTTGCTTCCTCTGGGGGACTGTAAGCTTTCCTATAAAAGACTGTCGAACGTCTTCGAAACTACATTTCAGCACGCCAACAAAGCATAACCACATAGTTTCTTTCTCAGCATAAATAGCGATTTTATATATGACTCTTGTACTTCTATCAAAATACAATTTAGCAGACTTCAAAATCAACCGCCAAGAGTTGCTTTCTCTAAGTCACTGTCAGCTTTCGAACTTCTTCCAAATTATATTTTATCATGCCTACAAAACACCACCCCATAGTTGCTTTCTCTGCGTCCATATAATCGTTCATATATATGACTCTCGTACTTCTTCCAAACTGGAGTTAGTATACCTACAAACCGGCACCCCAATTTACCTTTCTCTGAGTGAATGAAGCGTATCCATGTATGCCTCTTTCACTTCATCCAAATTAGAGTTTAGCGGCCCACAAACCACCTCCTGTGAGTTGCTTTCTCTAGGTGACTGTAAACTTTCCTATATAAGACTCTCGAACTTCTTCCAAACTACAGTTTAGCATGCCAACAATACAGCGCCCCATCGTTGATTTCTCTGAGTGAACATAAGCGTTCCCATATATGACTCTCACTCTTCTTCCAAAATAGAATTTAGCAGACCTACACAACACCCGATGGTTCCAATTCTCTAGGTGACTTTAATTTTTCCCACATATGACTCTCGAACTTTCTCGAAACTAGATTATGATGATTACATAGACCACCCCACAGTTGCTTTCTCTGCGTGAATGTAACCGTTCATATATGACTCTCCTACTTCTTTTGAACTACAGCATTTATTCCTACAAACCATCACGACAACGTTCTTTCTGTGAGTGAATGCAAGCGTTCTCACACTTCATCCAAATTACAGTTTAGCAGACCTACCAACAAACTACAGAGATTTGTTTTTCTCTGTGTCACTGTAATCTTTCCTATGTAAGGCTCTCGAACTTCTTCCAAACCACAGTTTAGCATGCCAACAAAATACGATCACAGAGTTGCTTTCTCTGCGTGAATGTAAGCATTCGTATATATGACTCTCCTACTTCCTCCAAAATACAGTTTAGAATGCTTACAAACCACCACCCAAACGTTGCGTTCTCTGAGTGAATGTAAGCGTTCCCATGTTTGACTCTCACAATTGATGCAATCTAGAATTTAGCATGCTTAGAAACAATCTCCCGAGAGTTGCTTTCTCTGGGTGACTGTAAACTTTCCTATGTAAGACTCGCGAACTTCTTCCAAACTACAGTTTAGCATGCCAACAAAACACCGCCCCATAGTTGATTTCTCTTCGTGATCATAAGCGTTCCCATATATGACTCTCATTCTTCTTTCAAAATAGAATTTAGCAGATCTACAAAATGGCCCCCGATGGTTGCTTTCTCTAAGTGACTGCAATTTTCCCCAGATATGACTCTCGAAATTCCTCCAAACTACAGATTAGCATGCATACATACGCCACCCAACAGTTGCTTTCTCTGCGTGAATGTAATCGTTCATATATGACCCTCCTACTTCTTCCGAACTACAGTTATTATGCCTACAAACCACCACCCAAACGTTGTGTTCTCTGAGTGAATGTAAGCGTTCCCATGTTTGACTCTCACAATCGCTGCTTGTTAGAGTTTAGCAGGCTTGCAAAGCTCTCCTGAGTGTTGCTTTCTCTAGGTGACTGTAAGCTATCCTACATAACACTCTCGAACTTCTTCCAAACTGCAGTTTAGCATCCCCACAACACATCACCCCATAGTTTCTTTCTACGCATGAATGTAAGCGTTTGTATATAAGACTCTGACACGTCTTTCAAAATACAATTTAGCAGACCTAAAAATCACCCGCCAAGAGTTGCTTTCTCTGACTGTCAGCTTTCGAACTTCTTCTAATCTATAGTTTAGCATGCCTGCACTACAGCACCCCGTATTTGCTTTCTCTGTGTTAATGTAAGCGTTCGTATTTATGTCTCTTGTACCTCTTCCAAAGTAGAGTTTAGTATGCTCAAAAACGGCCACCCCAACGTTGCTTTCTCTGAGTGAATGTAAGCGTTCCTGTATATGATTTTAACACTTCTTTGAAAATAGAGTTTAGCAGGCCTACGAACCACCCCCTGAGAGTTTCTTTCTCTAAATGACTGTAAGCTTTCCAGATATGACTCTCGAACATCCTCCAAACTATAGTTTAGTAGGCATACACACATCACTCCATAGCTGGTTTGTCTGCGTGAATGTAACCGTTCATATATATGACTTTCCTACTTCTTCCGAACTACAATTAAGGCCACAAACTGCAACCCAAACCTTGCGTTCTGAGTGGATGTAAACCTTCCCATACTTGACTTTAAGAGTTGGTGCAAATTATCAGGCTTAGAAATCATCTCCCAAGAGTTGCTCTCTCTAGGTGACTGTAAGCTTTGCTATATAAGATTCTAAACTTCCTCCAAACTATAGTTTAGTAGGCATACAAACCTCACTCCATAGTTGCTTTCTCTGCATGAATGTAAGCGTTCCTATATATGATTCTCCTACTTTCTCCAAACTAGAGTTTAGTATGCCTACAAAACACAACCCCATCCTCGATTTCTCTGAGTCAATGTACGTGGTCCCCAATATGACTCTCTCACTTCTTCCAAAGTAGAGTTTTGCAGGCCTACCCTTCATCCCCCGAAAGTTGGTTTCTATAAATGAGTGTACGCTTTCCTATATAACTTCTTCCAAACTAGAGATTAGCATGGGTACAAAAAAGCCACCCCATAATTGCTTTCTCTGCATGAATGTAAGCGTTCCCATATATCATTTTCTTACTTCTTCCAAACTAGAGTTTAGTATGCCTACAAACCACCACACCATCGTTGCTTTCTCTGAGTGAATGTAACCCTTTCCATATATGACTCTCACTCCGAAACCAAAATAGAGTTTAGCACGCCTACATTCCACACCCAGAGATTTGCTTTCTCTAAGTGACTCTAAGCTTTCTTATATGTGATTCTCAAACTTCGTCCAAACTAGAGTTTAGCACGCCTAGAAAACACCACCCCACAGTTCCTTTCTCTGCATGAATGTAAGCGTTTGAATATATGACTCTGGTACTTCTTTCAAAATACAGTTTAGCAGACCTAAAAATCCACCGCCAAGAGTTGCTTTCTCTAAGTGACTGTCTGCTTTCGAACTTCTTCCAAACTATATTTTAGCAGGCCTACAAAACACCACCCCATAGTTGCTTTCTCTGCGTCCATATAAGCGTTCATATATATGACTCTAGTACTTCTTCCAAACTGGAGTTAGTATACCTACAAACCGGCACCCCAATTTACCTTTCTCTGAATGAATGAAGCGTATCCATGTATGCCTCTTTCACTTCATCCAAATTAGAGTTTAGCGGCTTACAAACCACCTCCTGTGAGTTGCTTTCTCTAGGTGACTGTAAACTTTCCTATATAAGACTCTCGAACTTCTTCCAAACTACAGTTTAGCATGCCAACAATACAGCGCCCCATCGTTGATTTCTCTGAGTCAACATAAGCGTTCCCATATATGACTCTCACTCTTTTTCCAAAATAGAATTTAGCAGACCTACACACCAGCCCCCGATTGTTCCTTTCTCTAAATGACTCTAATTTTCCCCAGATATGACTCTCGAACTTCCTCCAAACTACAGATTATGATGATTACATACGCCACTCCACAGTTGCTTTCTCTGCGTGAATGTAACCGTTCATATATGACTCTCCTACTTCTTCGAACTACAGTTGTTATTCCTACAAACCACCATGACAAAGTTCTTTCTCTGAGTGAATGCAAGCGTTCTCACACATCATCCAAATTACAGTTTAGTAGACCTACCAACAAACTACAGAGAGTTGTTTTCTCTGTGTCACTGTAATCTTTCCTATATAAGGCTCTCGAACTTCTTCCAAACCACAGTTTAGCATGCCAACAAAATACGATCACAGAGTTGCTTTCTCTGCGTGAATGTAAGCATTCGTATATATGACTCTCCTACTTCCTCCAAAATACAGTTTAGAATGCTTACAAACCACCACCCAAACGTTGCGTTCTCTGAGTGAATGTAAGCGTTCCCATGTTTGACTCTCACAATTGATGCAAATTAGAGTTTAGCACGCTTAGAAACAATCTGCCGAGAGTTACTTTCTCTAGGTGACTGTAAGCTTTCTTATATAAGACTCGCGAACTTCTTCCAAACTACACTTTAGCACCCCAACGAAACACTGCCCTATCGTTGATTTCTCTGAGTGAACATAAGCGTTCCCACATATGAATTTCACTCTTCTTCCAAAATAGAATTTAGCAGATCTACAAAACGGCCCCCGATTGTTGCTTTCTCTAAGTGACTGCAATTTTCCCCAGATATGACTCTCGAACTTCCTCCAAAGTATAGATTAACATGCGTACATACACCACCCAACAGTTTCTTTCTCTGCGTGAATGTAACCGTTCATACATATGACTCTCCTACTTCTTCCGAACTACAGTTATTATGCCTACAAACCACCACCCAAACGTTGTGTTCTCTCCGTGAATGTAAGCGTTCCCATGTTTGACTCTCACAATTACTGCTAATTAGTGTTTAGAGGCTTGTAAAGCTGTCCCGAGTGTTGCTTTCTCTAGGTGACTGTAAGCTATCCTATATAACACTCTCGAACTCCTTCCAAACTGCAGTTTAGCATGCCAACAACACATCACCCCATAGTTTCTTTCTCTGCATGAATGTAAGCGTTTGTATATGACTCTGGTACGTCTTTCAAAATACAATTTAGCAGACCTAAAAATCACCCGCCAAGAGTTGCTTTCTCTAAGTGACTGTCAGCTTTCGAACATCTTCCAATCTATAGTTTAGCATGCCTGCATTACAGCACCCCGTATTTGCTTTCTCTGTGTTAATGTAAGCGTTCGTATTTATGTCTCTCGTACCTCTTCCAAAGTAGAGTTTAGTATGCTCAAAAACGGCCACCCCAACGTTGCTTTCTCTGAGTGAATGTAAGCGTTCCTGTATATGATTCGAACACTTCATTGAAAATAGAGTTTAGCAGGCCTAGGAACCATCCCCAGAGAGTTGCTTTCTCTAAATGACTGTAAGCTTTCCAGATATGACTCTCGAACATCCTCCAAACTATCGTTTAGTAGGCATACAAACATCACTCCATAGTTGCTTTCTCTGCATGAATGTAAGCGTTCCTATAAATGATTCTCGTCCTTCTTCCAAACTAGAGTTTAGTATGCCTACAAACCACAACCCCATCGTTGATTTCTCCGAGTGAATGTACCCAGTCCCCCATATGACTCTCCCCCTTCTTCCAAAGTAGAGTTTTGCAGGCCTACAAACCATCCCCCGAAAGTTGGTTTCTATAAATGACGGTACGCTTTCCTATATATTACTCTTTAACTTCTTGCAAAATAGAGATTAGCGTGGCTACAAAAAAGCCACCCCATAATTGCTTTCTCTGCATGAATGTAAGCGTTCCCATATATCATTCTCCTACTTCTTCCAAACTAGAGTTCAGTATGCTTACAAACGACCACACCATCGTTGCTTTCTCTGAGTGAATGTAAGCCTTCCCATATATGACTCTCACTCCGAAACCAAAATAGAGTTTAGCACGCCTACATTCCACACCCAGAGATTTGCTTTAAGCGACTCTAAGCTTTCTTATATGTGATTCTCAAACTTCGTCCAAACTAGAGTTTAGCATGCCTAGAAAACACCACCCCAGAGTTGCTTTCTCTGCATGAATGTAAGCGTTTGAATATATGACTCTGGTATTTCTTTCAAAATACAATTCAGCAGACCGAAAAATGAACCGCCGAGAGTTGCTTTCTCTAAGTGACTGTCTGCTTTCGAACTTCTTCCAAACTATATTTTAGCAGGCCTACAAAACACCACCCCATAGTTGCTTTCTCTGCGTCCATATAAGCGTTCATATATATGACTCTAGTACTTCTTCCAAACTGGAGTTAGTATACCTACAAACCGGCACCCCAATTTACCTTTCTCTGAGTGAATGAAGCGTATCCATGTATGCCTCTTTCACTTCATCCAAATTAGAGTTTAGCGGCTTACAAACCACCTCCTGTGAGTTGCTTTCTCTAGGTGACTGTAAACTTTCCTATATAAGACTCTCGAACTTCTTCCAAACTACAGTTTAGCATGCCAACAATACAGTGCCCCATCGTTGATTTCTCTGAGTCAACATAAGCGTTCCCATATATGACTCTCACTCTTCTTCCAAAATAGAATTTAGCAGACCTACACACCAGCCCCCGATTGTTCCTTTCTCTATGTGACTCTAATTTTCCCCAGATATGACTCTCGAACTTCCTCCAAACTACAGATTATGATGATTACCTACGCCACCCCACAGTTGCTTTCTCTGCGTGAATGTAACCGTTCATATATGACTCTCCTACTTCTTCGAACTACAGTTGTTATTCCTACAAACCACCACGACAAAGTTCTTTCTCTGAGTGAATGCAAGCGTTCTCACACTTCATCCAAATCACAGTTTAGCAGACCTACCAAGAAACTACAGAGAGTTGTTTTCTCTGTGTCACTGTAATCTTTCCTATATAAGGCTCTCGAACTTCTTCCAAACCACAGTTTAGCATGCCAACAAAATACGACCACAGAGTTGCTTTCTCTGCGTGAATGTACGCATTCGTATATATGACTCTCCTACTTCCTCCAAAATACAGTTTAGAATGCTTAAAAACCAGCCACCCAAACGTTGCGTTCTCTGAGTGAATGTAAGCGTTCCCATGTTTGACTCTCACAATTGCTGCTAATTAGTGTTTAGAGGCTTGTAAAGCTGTCCCGAGTGTTGCTTTCTCTAGGTGACTGTAAGCTATCTTATATAACACTCTCGAACACCTTCCAAACTGCAGTTTAGCATCCCCACAACACATCACCCCATAGTTTCTTTCTCTGCATGAATGTAAGCGTTTGTATATGACTCTGGTACGTCTTTCAAAATACAATTTAGCAGACCTAAAAATCACCCGCCAAGAGTTGCTTTCTCTAAGTGACTGTCAGCTTTCGAACTTCTTCTAATCTATAGTTTAGCATGCCTGCACTACAGCACCCCGTATTTGCTTTCTCTGTGTTAATGTAAGCGTTCGTATTTATGTCTCTTGTACCTCTTCCAAAGTAGAGTTTAGTATGCTCAAAAACGGCCACCCCAACGTTGCTTTCTCTGAGTGAATGTAAGCGTTCCTGTATATGATTTTAACACTTCTTTGAAAATAGAGTTTAGCAGGCTTACGAACCACCCCCTGAGAGTTTCTTTCTCTAAATGACTGTAAGCTTTCCAGATATGACTCTCGAACATCCTCCAAACTATAGTTTAGTAGGCATACACGCATCACTCCATAGCTGGTTTGTCTGCGTGAATGTAACCGTTCATATATATGACTTTCCTACTTCTTCCGAACTACAATTAAGGCCACAAACTGCAACCCAAACCTTGCGTTCTGAGTGGATGTAAACCTTCCCATACTTGACTTTAAGAGTTGGTGCAAATTATCAGGCTTAGAAATCATCTCCCAAGAGTTGCTCTCTCTAGGTGACTGTAAGCTTTGCTATATAAGATTCTAAACTTCCTCCAAACTATAGTTTAGTAGGCATACAAACCTCACTCCATAGTTGCTCTCTGCATGAATGTAAGCGTTCCTATATATGATTCTCCTACTTTCTCCAAACTAGAGTTTAGTATGCCTACAAAACACAACCCCATCCTCGATTTCTCTGAGTCAATGTACGTGGTCCCCAATATGACTCTCCCACTTCTTCCAAAGTAGAGTTTTGCAGGCCTACCCTTCATCCCCCGAAAGTTGGTTTCTATAAATGAGTGTACGCTTTCCTATATAACTTCTTCCAAACTAGAGATTAGCATGGGTACAAAAAAGCCACCCCATAATTGCTTTCTCTGCATGAATGTAAGCGTTCCCATATATCATTTTCTTACTTCTTCCAAACTAGAGTTTAGTATGCCTACAAACCACCACACCATCGTTGCTTTCTCTGAGTGAATGTAACCCTTTCCATATATGACTCTCAATCTAAACCAAAATAGAGTTTAGCACGCCTACATTCCACACCCAGAGATTTGCTTTCTCTAAGTGACTCTAAGCTTTCTTATATGTGATTCTCAAACTTCGTCCAAACTAGAGTTTAGCACGCCTAGGAAACACCACCGCACAGTTCCTTTCTCTGCATGAATGTAAGCGTTTGAATATATGACTCTGGTACTTCTTTCAAAATACAATTTAGCAGACCTAAAAATCCACCGCCAAGAGTTGCTTTCTCTAAGTGACTGTCTGCTTTCGAACTTCTTCCAAACTATATTTTAGCAGGCCTACAAAACACCACCCCATAGTTGCTTTCTCTGCGTCCATATAAGCGTTCATATATATGACTCTAGTACTTCTTCCAAACTGGAGTTAGTATACCTACAAACCGGCACCCCAATTTACCTTTCTCTGAGTGAATGAAGCGTATCCATGTATGCCTCTTTCACTTCATCCAAATTAGAGTTTAGCGGCTTACAAACCACCTCCTGTGAGTTGCTTTCTCTAGGTGACTGTAAACTTTCCTATATAAGACTCTCGAACTTCTTCCAAACTACAGTTTAGCATGCCAACAATACAGCGTCCCATCGTTGATTTCTCTGAGTCAACATAAGCGTTCCCATATATGACTCTCACTCTTCTTCCAAAATAGAATTTAGCAGACCTACACACCAGCCCCCGATTGTTCCTTTCTCTATGTGACTCTAATTTTCCCCAGATATGACTCTCGAACTTCCTCCAAACTACAGATTATGATGATTACCTACGCCACCCCACAGTTGCTTTCTCTGCGTGAATGTAACCGTTCATATATGACTCTCCTACTTCTTCGAACTACAGTTGTTATTCCTACAAACCACCACGACAAAGTTCTTTCTCTGAGTGAATGCAAGCGTTCTCACACTTCATCCAAATCACAGTTTAGCAGACCTACCAAGAAACTACAGAGAGTTGTTTTCTCTGTGTCACTGTAATCTTTCCTATATAAGGCTCTCGAACTTCTTCCAAACCACAGTTTAGCATGCCAACAAAATACGACCACAGAGTTGCTTTCTCTGCGTGAATGTACGCATTCGTATATATGACTCTCCTACTTCCTCCAAAATACAGTTTAGAATGCTTAAAAACCAGCCACCCAAACGTTGCGTTCTCTGAGTGAATGTAAGCGTTCCCATGTTTGACTCTCACAATTGCTGCTAATTAGTGTTTAGAGGCTTGTAAAGCTGTCCCGAGTGTTGCTTTCTCTAGGTGACTGTAAGCTATCCTATGTAACACTCTCGAACACCTTCCAAACTGCAGTTTAGCATCCCCACAACACATCACCCCATAGTTTCTTTCTCTGCATGAATGTAAGCGTTTGTATATGACTCTGGTACGTCTTTCAAAATACAATTTAGCAGACCTAAAAATCACCCGCCAAGAGTTGCTTTCTCTAAGTGACTGTCAGCTTTCGAACTTCTTCTAATCTATAGTTTAGCATGCCTGCACTACAGCACCCCGTATTTGCTTTCTCTGTGTTAATGTAAGCGTTCGTATTTATGTCTCTTGTACCTCTTCCAAAGTAGAGTTTAGTATGCTCAAAAACGGCCACCCCAACGTTGCTTTCTCTGAGTGAATGTAAGCGTTCCTGTATATGATTTTAACACTTCTTTGAAAATAGAGTTTAGCAGGCCTACGAACCACCCCCTGAGAGTTTCTTTCTCTAAATGACTGTAAGCTTTCCAGATATGACTCTCGAACATCCTCCAAACTATAGTTTAGTAGGCATACACGCATCACTCCATAGCTGGTTTGTCTGCGTGAATGTAACCGTTCATATATATGACTTTCCTACTTCTTCCGAACTACAATTAAGGCCACAAACTGCAACCCAAACCTTGCGTTCTGAGTGGATGTAAACCTTCCCATACTTGACTTTAAGAGTTGGTGCAAATTATCAGGCTTAGAAATCATCTCCCAAGAGTTGCTCTCTCTAGGTGACTGTAAGCTTTGCTATATAAGATTCTAAACTTCCTCCAAACTATAGTTTAGTAGGCATACAAACCTCACTCCATAGTTGCTTTCTCTGCATGAATGTAAGCGTTCCTATATATGATTCTCCTACTTTCTCCAAACTAGAGTTTAGTATGCCTACAAAACACAACCCCATCCTCGATTTCTCTGAGTCAATGTACGTGGTCCCCAATATGACTCTCCCACTTCTTCCAAAGTAGAGTTTTGCAGGCCTACCCTTCATCCCCCGAAAGTTGGTTTCTATAAATGAGTGTACGCTTTCCTATATAACTTCTTCCAAACTAGAGATTAGCATGGGTACAAAAAAGCCACCCCATAATTGCTTTCTCTGCATGAATGTAAGCGTTCCCATATATCATTTTCTTACTTCTTCCAAACTAGAGTTTAGTATGCCTACAAACCACCACACCATCGTTGCTTTCTCTGAGTGAATGTAACCCTTTCCATATATGACTCTCACTCCGAAACCAAAATAGAGTTTAGCACGCCTACATTCCACACCCAGAGATTTGCTTTCTCTAAGTGACTCTAAGCTTTCTTATATGTGATTCTCAAACTTCGTCCAAACTAGAGTTTAGCACGCCTAGAAAACACCACCCCACAGTTCCTTTCTCTGCATGAATGTAAGCGTTTGAATATATGACTCTGGTACTTCTTTCAAAATACAGTTTAGCAGACCTAAAAATCCACCGCCAAGAGTTGCTTTCTCTAAGTGACTGTCTGCTTTCGAACTTCTTCCAAACTATATTTTAGCAGGCCTACAAAACACCACCCCATAGTTGCTTTCTCTGCGTCCATATAAGCGTTCATATATATGACTCTAGTACTTCTTCCAAACTGGAGTTAGTATACCTACAAACCGGCACCCCAATTTACCTTTCTCTGAATGAATGAAGCGTATCCATGTATGCCTCTTTCACTTCATCCAAATTAGAGTTTAGCGGCTTACAAACCACCTCCTGTGAGTTGCTTTCTCTAGGTGACTGTAAACTTTCCTATATAAGACTCTCGAACTTCTTCCAAACTACAGTTTAGCATGCCAACAATACAGCGCCCCATCGTTGATTTCTCTGAGTCAACATAAGCGTTCCCATATATGACTCTCACTCTTTTTCCAAAATGGAATTTAGCAGACCTACACACCAGCCCCCGATTGTTCCTTTCTCTAAATGACTCTAATTTTCCCCAGATATGACTCTCGAACTTCCTCCAAACTACAGATTATGATGATTACATACGCCACTCCACAGTTGCTTTCTCTGCGTGAATGTAACCGTTCATATATGACTCTCCTACTTCTTCGAACTACAGTTGTTATTCCTACAAACCACCATGACAAAGTTCTTTCTCTGAGTGAATGCAAGCGTTCTCACACATCATCCAAATTACAGTTTAGTAGACCTACCAACAAACTACAGAGAGTTGTTTTCTCTGTGTCACTGTAATCTTTCCTATATAAGGCTCTCGAACTTCTTCCAAACCACAGTTTAGCATGCCAACAAAATACGATCACAGAGTTGCTTTCTCTGCGTGAATGTAAGCATTCGTATATATGACTCTCCTACTTCCTCCAAAATACAGTTTAGAATGCTTACAAACCACCACCCAAACGTTGCGTTCTCTGAGTGAATGTAAGCGTTCCCATGTTTGACTCTCACAATTGATGCAAATTAGAGTTTAGCACGCTTAGAAACAATCTGCCGAGAGTTACTTTCTCTAGGTGACTGTAAGCTTTCTTATATAAGACTCGCGAACTTCTTCCAAACTACACTTTAGCACCCCAACGAAACACTGCCCTATCGTTGATTTCTCTGAGTGAACATAAGCGTTCCCACATATGAATTTCACTCTTCTTCCAAAATAGAATTTAGCAGATCTACAAAACGGCCCCCGATTGTTGCTTTCTCTAAGTGACTGCAATTTTCCCCAGATATGACTCTCGAACTTCCTCCAAAGTATAGATTAACATGCGTACATACACCACCCAACAGTTTCTTTCTCTGCGTGAATGTAACCGTTCATACATATGACTCTCCTACTTCTTCCGAACTACAGTTATTATGCCTACAAACCACCACCCAAACGTTGTGTTCTCTCCGTGAATGTAAGCGTTCCCATGTTTGACTCTCACAATTACTGCTAATTAGTGTTTAGAGGCTTGTAAAGCTGTCCCGAGTGTTGCTTTCTCTAGGTGACTGTAAGCTATCCTATATAACACTCTCGAACTCCTTCCAAACTGCAGTTTAGCATGCCAACAACACATCACCCCATAGTTTCTTTCTCTGCATGAATGTAAGCGTTTGTGTATGACTCTGGTACGTCTTTCAAAATACAATTTAGCAGACCTAAAAATCACCCGCCAAGAGTTGCTTTCTCTAAGTGACTGTCAGCTTTCGAACATCTTCCAATCTATAGTTTAGCATGCCTGCATTACAGCACCCCGTATTTGCTTTCTCTGTGTTAATGTAAGCGTTCGTATTTATGTCTCTCGTACCTCTTCCAAAGTAGAGTTTAGTATGCTCAAAAACGGCCACCCCAACGTTGCTTTCTCTGAGTGAATGTAAGCGTTCCTGTATATGATTCGAACACTTCATTGAAAATAGAGTTTAGCAGGCCTACGAACCATCCCCAGAGAGTTGCTTTCTCTAAATGACTGTAAGCTTTCCAGATATGACTCTCGAACATCCTCCAAACTATCGTTTAGTAGGCATACAAACATCACTCCATAGTTGCTTTCTCTGCATGAATGTAAGCGTTCCTATAAATGATTCTCGTCCTTCTTCCAAACTAGAGTTTAGTATGCCTACAAACCACAACCCCATCGTTGATTTCTCCGAGTGAATGTACCCAGTCCCCCATATGACTCTCCCCCTTCTTCCAAAGTAGAGTTTTGCAGGCCTACAAACCATCCCCCGAAAGTTGGTTTCTATAAATGACGGTACGCTTTCCTATATATTACTCTTTAACTTCTTGCAAAATAGAGATTAGCGTGGCTACAAAAAAGCCACCCCATAATTGCTTTCTCTGCATGAATGTAAGCGTTCCCATATATCATTCTCCTACTTCTTCCAAACTAGAGTTCAGTATGCTTACAAACGACCACACCATCGTTGCTTTCTCTGAGTGAATGTAAGCCTTCCCATATATGACTCTCACTCCGAAACCAAAATAGAGTTTAGCACGCCTACATTCCACACCCAGAGATTTGCTTTAAGCGACTCTAAGCTTTCTTATATGTGATTCTCAAACTTCGTCCAAACTAGAGTTTAGCATGCCTAGAAAACACCACCCCAGAGTTGCTTTCTCTGCATGAATGTAAGCGTTTGAATATATGACTCTGGTATTTCTTTCAAAATACAATTCAGCAGACCGAAAAATGAACCGCCGAGAGTTGCTTTCTCTAAGTGACTGTCTGCTTTCGAACTTCTTCCAAACTATATTTTAGCAGGCCTACAAAACACCACCCCATAGTTGCTTTCTCTGCGTCCATATAAGCGTTCATATATATGACTCTAGTACTTCTTCCAAACTGGAGTTAGTATACCTACAAACCGGCACCCCAATTTACCTTTCTCTGAGTGAATGAAGCGTATCCATGTATGCCTCTTTCACTTCATCCAAATTAGAGTTTAGCGGCTTACAAACCACCTCCTGTGAGTTGCTTTCTCTAGGTGACTGTAAACTTTCCTATATAAGACTCTCGAACTTCTTCCAAACTACAGTTTAGCATGCCAACAATACAGTGCCCCATCGTTGATTTCTCTGAGTCAACATAAGCGTTCCCATATATGACTCTCACTCTTCTTCCAAAATAGAATTTAGCAGACCTACACACCAGCCCCCGATTGTTCCTTTCTCTATGTGACTCTAATTTTCCCCAGATATGACTCTCGAACTTCCTCCAAACTACAGATTATGATGATTACCTACGCCACCCCACAGTTGCTTTCTCTGCGTGAATGTAACCGTTCATATATGACTCTCCTACTTCTTCGAACTACAGTTGTTATTCCTACAAACCACCACGACAAAGTTCTTTCTCTGAGTGAATGCAAGCGTTCTCACACTTCATCCAAATCACAGTTTAGCAGACCTACCAAGAAACTACAGAGAGTTGTTTTCTCTGTGTCACTGTAATCTTTCCTATATAAGGCTCTCGAACTTCTTCCAAACCACAGTTTAGCATGCCAACAAAATACGACCACAGAGTTGCTTTCTCTGCGTGAATGTAAGCATTCGTATATATGACTCTCCTACTTCCTCCAAAATACAGTTTAGAATGCTTAAAAACCAGCCACCCAAACGTTGCGTTCTCTGAGTGAATGTAAGCGTTCCCATGTTTGACTCTCACAATTGCTGCTAATTAGTGTTTAGAGGCTTGTAAAGCTGTCCCGAGTGTTGCTTTCTCTAGGTGACTGTAAGCTATCCTATATAACACTCTCGAACACCTTCCAAACTGCAGTTTAGCATCCCCACAACACATCACCCCATAGTTTCTTTCTCTGCATGAATGTAAGCGTTTGTATATGACTCTGGTACGTCTTTCAAAATACAATTTAGCAGACCTAAAAATCACCCGCCAAGAGTTGCTTTCTCTAAGTGACTGTCAGCTTTCGAACTTCTTCTAATCTATAGTTTAGCATGCCTGCACTACAGCACCCCGTATTTGCTTTCTCTGTGTTAATGTAAGCGTTCGTATTTATGTCTCTTGTACCTCTTCCAAAGTAGAGTTTAGTATGCTCAAAAACGGCCACCCCAACGTTGCTTTCTCTGAGTGAATGTAAGCGTTCCTGTATATGATTTTAACACTTCTTTGAAAATAGAGTTTAGCAGGCTTACGAACCACCCCCTGAGAGTTTCTTTCTCTAAATGACTGTAAGCTTTCCAGATATGACTCTCGAACATCCTCCAAACTATAGTTTAGTAGGCATACACGCATCACTCCATAGCTGGTTTGTCTGCGTGAATGTAACCGTTCATATATATGACTTTCCTACTTCTTCCGAACTACAATTAAGGCCACAAACTGCAACCCAAACCTTGCGTTCTGAGTGGATGTAAACCTTCCCATACTTGACTTTAAGAGTTGGTGCAAATTATCAGGCTTAGAAATCATCTCCCAAGAGTTGCTCTCTCTAGGTGACTGTAAGCTTTGCTATATAAGATTCTAAACTTCCTCCAAACTATAGTTTAGTAGGCATACAAACCTCACTCCATAGTTGCTTTCTCTGCATGAATGTAAGCGTTCCTATATATGATTCTCCTACTTTCTCCAAACTAGAGTTTAGTATGCCTACAAAACACAACCCCATCCTCGATTTCTCTGAGTCAATGTACGTGGTCCCCAATATGACTCTCCCACTTCTTCCAAAGTAGAGTTTTGCAGGCCTACCCTTCATCCCCCGAAAGTTGGTTTCTATAAATAAGTGTACGCTTTCCTATATAACTTCTTCCAAACTAGAGATTAGCATGGGTACAAAAAAGCCACCCCATAATTGCTTTCTCTGCATGAATGTAAGCGTTCCCATATATCATTTTCTTACTTCTTCCAAACTAGAGTTTAGTATGCCTACAAACCACCACACCATCGTTGCTTTCTCTGAGTGAATGTAACCCTTTCCATATATGACTCTCAATCTAAACAAAAATAGAGTTTAGCACGCCTACATTCCACACCCAGAGATTTGCTTTCTCTAAGTGACTCTAAGCTTTCTTATATGTGATTCTCAAACTTCGTCCAAACTAGAGTTTAGCACGCCTAGAAAACACCACCCCACAGTTCCTTTCTCTGCATGAATGTAAGCGTTTGAATATATGACTCTGGTACTTCTTTCAAAATACAATTTAGCAGACCTAAAAATCCACCGCCAAGAGTTGCTTTCTCTAAGTGACTGTCTGCTTTCGAACTTCTTCCAAACTATGTTTTAGCAGGCCTACAAAACACCACCCCATAGTTGCTTTCTCTGCGTCCATATAAGCGTTCGTATATATGACTCTAGTACTTCTTCCAAACTGGAGTTAGTATACCTACAAACCGGCACCCCAATTTACCTTTCTCTGAGTGAATGAAGCGTATGCATGTATGCCTCTTTCACTTCATCCAAATTAGAGTTTAGCGGCTTACAAACCACCTCCTGTGAGTTGCTTTCTCTAGGTGACTGTAAACTTTCCTATATAAGACTCTCGAACTTCTTCCAAACTACAGTTTAGCATGCCAACAATACAGCGCCCCATTTTGATTTCTCTGAGTCAACATAAGCGTTCCCATATATGACTCTCACTCTTTTTCCAAAATAGAATTTAGCAGACCTACACACCAGCCCCCGATTGTTCCTTTCTCTAAATGACTCTAATTTTCCCCAGATATGACTCTCGAACTTCCTCCAAACTACAGATTATGATGATTACATACGCCACTCCACAGTTGCTTTCTCTGCGTGAATGTAACCGTTCATATATGACTCTCCTACTTCTTCGAACTACAGTTGTTATTCCTACAAACCACCACGACAAAGTTCTTTCTCTGAGTGAATGCAAGCGTTCTCACACATCATCCAAATTACAGTTTAGTAGACCTACCAACAAACTACAGAGAGTTGTTTTCTCTGTGTCACTGTAATCTTTCCTATATAAGGCTCTCGAACTTCTTCCAAACCACAGTTTAGCATGCCAACAAAATACGATCACAGAGTTGCTTTCTCTGCGTGAATGTAAGCATTCGTATATATGACTCTCCTACTTCCTCCAAAATACAGTTTAGAATGCTTACAAACCACCACCCAAACGTTGCGTTCTCTGAGTGAATGTAAGCGTTCCCATGTTTGACTCTCACAATTGATGCAAATTAGAGTTTAGCACGCTTAGAAACAATCTGCCGAGAGTTACTTTCTCTAGGTGACTGTAAGCTTTCTTATATAAGACTCGCGAACTTCTTCCAAACTACACTTTAGCACCCCAACGAAACACTGCCCTATCGTTGATTTCTCTGAGTGAACATAAGCGTTCCCACATATGAATTTCACTCTTCTTCCAAAATAGAATTTAGCAGATCTACAAAACGGCCCCCGATTGTTGCTTTCTCTAAGTGACTGCAATTTTCCCCAGATATGACTCTCGAACTTCCTCCAAAGTATAGATTAACATGCGTACATACACCACCCAACAGTTTCTTTCTCTGCGTGAATGTAACCGTTCATACATATGACTCTCCTACTTCTTCCGAACTACAGTTATTATGCCTACAAACCACCACCCAAACGTTGTGTTCTCTCCGTGAATGTAAGCGTTCCCATGTTTGACTCTCACAATTACTGCTAATTAGTGTTTAGAGGCTTGTAAAGCTGTCCCGAGTGTTGCTTTCTCTAGGTGACTGTAAGCTATCCTATATAACACTCTCGAACTCCTTCCAAACTGCAGTTTAGCATGCCAACAACACATCACCCCATAGTTTCTTTCTCTGCATGAATGTAAGCGTTTGTGTATGACTCTGGTACGTCTTTCAAAATACAATTTAGCAGACCTAAAAATCACCCGCCAAGAGTTGCTTTCTCTAAGTGACTGTCAGCTTTCGAACATCTTCCAATCTATAGTTTAGCATGCCTGCATTACAGCACCCCGTATTTGCTTTCTCTGTGTTAATGTAAGCGTTCGTATTTATGTCTCTCGTACCTCTTCCAAAGTAGAGTTTAGTATGCTCAAAAACGGCCACCCCAACGTTGCTTTCTCTGAGTGAATGTAAGCGTTCCTGTATATGATTCGAACACTTCATTGAAAATAGAGTTTAGCAGGCCTAGGAACCATCCCCAGAGAGTTGCTTTCTCTAAATGACTGTAAGCTTTCCAGATATGACTCTCGAACATCCTCCAAACTATCGTTTAGTAGGCATACAAACATCACTCCATAGTTGCTTTCTCTGCATGAATGTAAGCGTTCCTATAAATGATTCTCGTCCTTCTTCCAAACTAGAGTTTAGTATGCCTACAAACCACAACCCCATCGTTGATTTCTCCGAGTGAATGTACCCAGTCCCCCATATGACTCTCCCCCTTCTTCCAAAGTAGAGTTTTGCAGGCCTACAAACCATCCCCCGAAAGTTGGTTTCTATAAATGACGGTACGCTTTCCTATATATTACTCTTTAACTTCTTGCAAAATAGAGATTAGCGTGGCTACAAAAAAGCCACCCCATAATTGCTTTCTCTGCATGAATGTAAGCGTTCCCATATATCATTCTCCTACTTCTTCCAAACTAGAGTTCAGTATGCTTACAAACGACCACACCATCGTTGCTTTCTCTGAGTGAATGTAAGCCTTCCCATATATGACTCTCACTCCGAAACCAAAATAGAGTTTAGCACGCCTACATTCCACACCCAGAGATTTGCTTTAAGCGACTCTAAGCTTTCTTATATGTGATTCTCAAACTTCGTCCAAACTAGAGTTTAGCATGCCTAGAAAACACCACCCCAGAGTTGCTTTCTCTGCATGAATGTAAGCGTTTGAATATATGACTCTGGTATTTCTTTCAAAATACAATTCAGCAGACCGAAAAATGAACCGCCGAGAGTTGCTTTCTCTAAGTGACTGTCTGCTTTCGAACTTCTTCCAAACTATATTTTAGCAGGCCTACAAAACACCACCCCATAGTTGCTTTCTCTGCGTCCATATAAGCGTTCATATATATGACTCTAGTACTTCTTCCAAACTGGAGTTAGTATACCTACAAACCGGCACCCCAATTTACCTTTCTCTGAGTGAATGAAGCGTATCCATGTATGCCTCTTTCACTTCATCCAAATTAGAGTTTAGCGGCTTACAAACCACCTCCTGTGAGTTGCTTTCTCTAGGTGACTGTAAACTTTCCTATATAAGACTCTCGAACTTCTTCCAAACTACAGTTTAGCATGCCAACAATACAGCGTCCCATCGTTGATTTCTCTGAGTCAACATAAGCGTTCCCATATATGACTCTCACTCTTCTTCCAAAATAGAATTTAGCAGACCTACACACCAGCCCCCGATTGTTCCTTTCTCTATGTGACTCTAATTTTCCCCAGATATGACTCTCGAACTTCCTCCAAACTACAGATTATGATGATTACCTACGCCACCCCACAGTTGCTTTCTCTGCGTGAATGTAACCGTTCATATATGACTCTCCTACTTCTTCGAACTACAGTTGTTATTCCTACAAACCACCACGACAAAGTTCTTTCTCTGAGTGAATGCAAGCGTTCTCACACTTCATCCAAATCACAGTTTAGCAGACCTACCAACAAACTACAGAGAGTTGTTTTCTCTGTGTCACTGTAATCTTTCCTATATAAGGTTCTCGAACTTCTTCCAAACCACAGTTTAGCATGCCAACAAAATACGACCCCAGAGTTGCTTTCTCTGCGTGAATGTAAGCATTCGTATATATGACTCTCCTACTTCCTCCAAAATACAGTTTAGAATGCTTACAAACCACCACCCAAACGTTGCGTTCTCTGAGTGAATGTAAGCGTTCCCATGTTTGACTCTCACAATTGATGCAAATTAGAGTTTAGCACGCTTAGAAACAATCTGCCGAGAGTTACTTTCTCTAGGTGACTGTAAGCTTTCTTATATAAGACTCGCGAACTTCTTCCAAACTACACTTTAGCACCCCAACGAAACACTGCCCTATCGTTGATTTCTCTGAGTGAACATAAGCGTTCCCACATATGAATTTCACTCTTCTTCCAAAATAGAATTTAGCAGATCTACAAAACGGCCCCCGATTGTTGCTTTCTCTAAGTGACTGCAATTTTCCCCAGATATGACTCTCGAACTTCCTCCAAAGTATAGATTAACATGCGTACATACACCACCCAACAGTTTCTTTCTCTGCGTGAATGTAACCGTTCATACATATGACTCTCCTACTTCTTCCGAACTACAGTTATTATGCCTACAAACCACCACCCAAACGTTGTGTTCTCTCCGTGAATGTAAGCGTTCCCATGTTTGACTCTCACAATTACTGCTAATTAGTGTTTAGAGGCTTGTAAAGCTGTCCCGAGTGTTGCTTTCTCTAGGTGACTGTAAGCTATCCTATATAACACTCTCGAACTCCTTCCAAACTGCAGTTTAGCATGCCAACAACACATCACCCCATAGTTTCTTTCTCTGCATGAATGTAAGCGTTTGTGTATGACTCTGGTACGTCTTTCAAAATACAATTTAGCAGACCTAAAAATCACCCGCCAAGAGTTGCTTTCTCTAAGTGACTGTCAGCTTTCGAACATCTTCCAATCTATAGTTTAGCATGCCTGCATTACAGCACCCCGTATTTGCTTTCTCTGTGTTAATGTAAGCGTTCGTATTTATGTCTCTCGTACCTCTTCCAAAGTAGAGTTTAGTATGCTCAAAAACGGCCACCCCAACGTTGCTTTCTCTGAGTGAATGTAAGCGTTCCTGTATATGATTCGAACACTTCATTGAAAATAGAGTTTAGCAGGCCTACGAACCATCCCCAGAGAGTTGCTTTCTCTAAATGACTGTAAGCTTTCCAGATATGACTCTCGAACATCCTCCAAACTATCGTTTAGTAGGCATACAAACATCACTCCATAGTTGCTTTCTCTGCATGAATGTAAGCGTTCCTATAAATGATTCTCGTCCTTCTTCCAAACTAGAGTTTAGTATGCCTACAAACCACAACCCCATCGTTGATTTCTCCGAGTGAATGTACCCAGTCCCCCATATGATTCTCCCCCTTCTTCCAAAGTAGAGTTTTGCAGGCCTACAAACCATCCCCCGAAAGTTGGTTTCTATAAATGACGGTACGCTTTCCTATATATTACTCTTTAACTTCTTGCAAAATAGAGATTAGCGTGGCTACAAAAAAGCCACCCCATAATTGCTTTCTCTGCATGAATGTAAGCGTTCCCATATATCATTCTCCTACTTCTTCCAAACTAGAGTTCAGTATGCCTACAAACGACCACACCATCGTTGCTTTCTCTGAGTGAATGTAAGCCTTCCCATATATGACTCTCACTCCGAAACCAAAATAGAGTTTAGCACGCCTACATTCCACACCCAGAGATTTGCTTTAAGCGACTCTAAGCTTTCTTATATGTGATTCTCAAACTTCGTCCAAACTAGAGTTTAGCATGCCTAGAAAACACCACCCCAGAGTTGCTTTCTCTGCATGAATGTAAGCGTTTGAATATATGACTCTGGTATTTCTTTCAAAATACAATTCAGCAGACCGAAAAATGAACCGCCGAGAGTTGCTTTCTCTAAGTGACTGTCTGCTTTCGAACTTCTTCCAAACTATATTTTAGCAGGCCTACAAAACACCACCCCATAGTTGCTTTCTCTGCGTCCATATAAGCGTTCATATATATGACTCTAGTACTTCTTCCAAACTGGAGTTAGTATACCTACAAACCGGCACCCCAATTTACCTTTCTCTGAGTGAATGAAGCGTATCCATGTATGCCTCTTTCACTTCATCCAAATTAGAGTTTAGCGGCTTACAAACCACCTCCTGTGAGTTGCTTTCTCTAGGTGACTGTAAACTTTCCTATATAAGACTCTCGAACTTCTTCCAAACTACAGTTTAGCATGCCAACAATACAGCGTCCCATCGTTGATTTCTCTGAGTCAACATAAGCGTTCCCATATATGACTCTCACTCTTCTTCCAAAATAGAATTTAGCAGACTTACACACCAGCCCCCGATTGTTCCTTTCTCTATGTGACTCTAATTTTCCCCAGATATGACTCTCGAACTTCCTCCAAACTACAGATTATGATGATTACCTACGCCACCCCACAGTTGCTTTCTCTGCGTGAATGTAACCGTTCATATATGACTCTCCTACTTCTTCGAACTACAGTTGTTATTCCTACAAACCACCACGACAAAGTTCTTTCTCTGAGTGAATGCAAGCGTTCTCACACTTCATCCAAATCACAGTTTAGCAGACCTACCAAGAAACTACAGAGAGTTGTTTTCTCTGTGTCACTGTAATCTTTCCTATATAAGGCTCTCGAACTTCTTCCAAACCACAGTTTAGCATGCCAACAAAATACGACCACAGAGTTGCTTTCTCTGCGTGAATGTAAGCATTCGTATATATGACTCTCCTACTTCCTCCAAAATACAGTTTAGAATGCTTAAAAACCAGCCACCCAAACGTTGCGTTCTCTGAGTGAATGTAAGCGTTCCCATGTTTGACTCTCACAATTGCTGCTAATTAGTGTTTAGAGGCTTGTAAAGCTGTCCCGAGTGTTGCTTTCTCTAGGTGACTGTAAGCTATCCTATATAACACTCTCGAACACCTTCCAAACTGCAGTTTAGCATCCCCACAACACATCACCCCATAGTTTCTTTCTCTGCATGAATGTAAGCGTTTGTATATGACTCTGGTACGTCTTTCAAAATACAATTTAGCAGACCTAAAAATCACCCGCCAAGAGTTGCTTTCTCTAAGTGACTGTCAGCTTTCGAACTTCTTCTAATCTATAGTTTAGCATGCCTGCACTACAGCACCCCGTATTTGCTTTCTCTGTGTTAATGTAAGCGTTCGTATTTATGTCTCTTGTACCTCTTCCAAAGTAGAGTTTAGTATGCTCAAAAACGGCCACCCCAACGTTGCTTTCTCTGAGTGAATGTAAGCGTTCCTGTATATGATTTTAACACTTCTTTGAAAATAGAGTTTAGCAGGCCTACGAACCACCCCCTGAGAGTTTCTTTCTCTAAATGACTGTAAGCTTTCCAGATATGACTCTCGAACATCCTCCAAACTATAGTTTAGTAGGCATACACACATCACTCCATAGCTGGTTTGTCTGCGTGAATGTAACCGTTCATATATATGACTTTCCTACTTCTTCCGAACTACAATTAAGGCCACAAACTGCAACCCAAACCTTGCGTTCTGAGTGGATGTAAACCTTCCCATACTTGACTTTAAGAGTTGGTGCAAATTATCAGGCTTAGAAATCATCTCCCAAGAGTTGCTCTCTCTAGGTGACTGTAAGCTTTGCTATATAAGATTCTAAACTTCCTCCAAACTATAGTTTAGTAGGCATACAAACCTCACTCCATAGTTGCTTTCTCTGCATGAATGTAAGCGTTCCTATATATGATTCTCCTACTTTCTCCAAACTAGAGTTTAGTATGCCTACAAAACACAACCCCATCCTCGATTTCTCTGAGTCAATGTACGTGGTCCCCAATATGACTCTCCCACTTCTTCCAAAGTAGAGTTTTGCAGGCCTACCCTTCATCCCCCGAAAGTTGGTTTCTATAAATGAGTGTACGCTTTCCTATATAACTTCTTCCAAACTAGAGATTAGCATGGGTACAAAAAAGCCACCCATAATTGCTTTCTCTGCATGAATGTAAGCGTTCCCATATATCATTTTCTTACTTCTTCCAAACTAGAGTTTAGTATGCTTACAAACCACCACACCATCGTTGCTTTCTCTGAGTGAATGTAACCCTTTCCATATATGACTCTCAATCTAAACCAAAATAGAGTTTAGCACGCCTACATTCCACACCCAGAGATTTGCTTTCTCTAAGTGACTCTAAGCTTTCTTATATGTGATTCTCAAACTTCGTCCAAACTAGAGTTTAGCACGCCTAGAAAACACCACCCCACAGTTCCTTTCTCTGCATGAATGTAAGCGTTTGAATATATGACTCTGGTACTTCTTTCAAAATACAATTTAGCAGACCTAAAAATCCACCGCCAAGAGTTGCTTTCTCTAAGTGACTGTCTGCTTTCGAACTTCTTCCAAACTATATTTTAGCAGGCCTACAAAACACCACCCCATAGTTGCTTTCTCTGCGTCCATATAAGCGTTCATATATATGACTCTAGTACTTCTTCCAAACTGGAGTTAGTATACCTACAAACCGGCACCCCAATTTACCTTTCTCTGAGTGAATGAAGCGTATCCATGTATGCCTCTTTCACTTCATCCAAATTAGAGTTTAGCGGCTTACAAACCACCTCCTGTGAGTTGCTTTCTCTAGGTGACTGTAAACTTTCCTATATAAGACTCTCGAACTTCTTCCAAACTACAGTTTAGCATGCCAACAATACAGCGCCCCATCGTTGATTTCTCTGAGTCAACATAAGCGTTCCCATATATGACTCTCACTCTTTTTCCAAAATAGAATTTAGCAGACCTACACACCAGCCCCCGATTGTTCCTTTCTCTAAATGACTCTAATTTTCCCCAGATATGACTCTCGAACTTCCTCCAAACTACAGATTATGATGATTACATACGCCACTCCACAGTTGCTTTCTCTGCGTGAATGTAACCGTTCATATATGACTCTCCTACTTCTTCGAACTACAGTTGTTATTCCTACAAACCACCACGACAAAGTTCTTTCTCTGAGTGAATGCAAGCGTTCTCACACATCATCCAAATTACAGTTTAGTAGACCTACCAACAAACTACAGAGAGTTGTTTTCTCTGTGTCACTGTAATCTTTCCTATATAAGGCTCTCGAACTTCTTCCAAACCACAGTTTAGCATGCCAACAAAATACGATCACAGAGTTGCTTTCTCTGCGTGAATGTAAGCATTCGTATATATGACTCTCCTACTTCCTCCAAAATACAGTTTAGAATGCTTACAAACCACCACCCAAACGTTGCGTTCTCTGAGTGAATGTAAGCGTTCCCATGTTTGACTCTCACAATTGATGCAAATTAGAGTTTAGCACGCTTAGGAACAATCTGCCGAGAGTTACTTTCTCTAGGTGACTGTAAGCTTTCTTATATAAGACTCGCGAACTTCTTCCAAACTACACTTTAGCATCCCAACGAAACACTGCCCTATCGTTGATTTCTCTGAGTGAACATAAGCGTTCCCACATATGACTTTCACTCTTCTTCCAAAATAGAATTTAGCAGATCTACAAAACGGCCCCCGATTGTTGCTTTCTCTAAGTGACTGCAATTTTCCCCAGATATGACTCTCGAACTTCCTCCAAAGTAAAGATTAACATGCGTACATACACCACCCAACAGTTTCTTTCTCTGCGTGAATGTAACCGTTCATACATATGACTCTCCTACTTCTTAGGGTAAAGGTTAAGCGTTAGGGTTAGGGATTAGTGATTAGGGTTTTTGGTTAGTGTTACGGTTGGCGGTTAGGAGTTAGTGTTTTATGAAGGGGTATGGTTAGAATTAGGATTGGGGTTAGAGTTAGGGTGAGGTATAGGGGTTAGGTTTAGGGTAAAAGGATAGGATTAGGGTTACGGGTTGGGCTTAGGTTTAGGGTTAAAGTTTACTGCTAGGGTAAGGAAGAGGGTTCAGGGTTAGCTTTAGGGGTTCTGGACAGGGTTAGATGTTAGGTTAGTGTCAGAGTTAGTTCTAGTCGTGAGGGTAAGGTTTAGGGTTAGCTTTAAGAGCTAGGGTTAGGTTTAATGGTTAGGATTAGGATTAGGGTTAAGGGTTAGGGTAAGGCTTAGGGGTTAGGGTGAAGGGTTAGGGTCAAGGGTTAGGGTTTTTGTTAGGCATAGCGTTGGGGTTAGAAGTAAGGGTTACTGTCAGTGTTAGGGTTGTAGGTAGGGTTACGGTTAGGGTTAGCGGTTTAGAATTAGGGTTAGGGATTAGGTGTCACAGTGATGACTAGGAGATAGGGTTAGAATTATGGGATAGGGGTTGTTCTCAGGAAATGGGTTATGCATTAACGTTAGGATAAGAGGTTAAAGTTAGGCGCACGGTGAGGTTTACGTGTTAAGGGGAGAAATAGGAACAGGGTTGGGTTGTTATGTTCAGGGTTAGGGTTATCTGTTAAAGGTATTGTTTATGCTTAGCGCACAGGCCCTGTCTGCATTAGGCGGGCGGGGGGAGTTTAGGGGGCTGGGATTGTACCCGGGAACGCACTCTATCATACTCTGGGTATGGGCCCGTGGGTTTCATGCAGGACACAGTGGTAGAGCCTCCTTTCACGCATGGCATGGGAGGATTGCAGGCTTTCTAAACTCTAAGAAAGCAAGAAGTCTGAGAATTAGATTTAGGGTTAGGATTATGGTTAGGGTTAAGGATGAAGTATAGTGTTAGGGTGAGGGCTTAGGGTTAGGGCTTAGGGTTAGGGTTAAAGGTTACTCTTAGGTTTAACGGTTACACTTTGGTTTAGGGTTGAGGTTTACGGTTAGGGTTAAGATGAGGGGTTAGGATTTGGTACAGGGTTAGGATTAAGTGTTAGGTTTTGGGTTGAAGATTAGGATTAGGGTTA
>NW_027182845.1:432500-442500 GCF_041146395.1 Eulemur rufifrons
AGGCGTTAGGGTAAGGGCTAGCGTTAGGGTTAAGAGATAGGGTTAGGTTTAATGCTTAGGATTAGGGTTAGGGTTTGGGGTTAAAGTAAGTGTTAGGGGTTAGGTTTCAGGATCAAAGGTTAGGGTTATTTTTAGCTGTAGTGTTAGGGTTCGGGATAAGGGATCCCATTAGCATTAAGGGTCTTCCTTACTGTAGGATTAAGGGTTAGGCTTAGAGTTAAAGGTTAAGGTTAGGGTCAGTGTTGAGATTTAGAGTGAGGGTTAACAGTTAGGGTAAAGGTTAAGCGTTAGGGTTAGGGATTAGTGATTAGGGTTTTTGGTTAGAGTTAAGGTTAGCGGTTAGGAGTTAGTGTTTTATGAAGGGGTATGGTTAGAATTAGGATTGGGATTAGAGTTAGGGTGAGGTATAGGGGTTAGGGTTAGGGGTTAGTTTTAGGGTAAAAGGATAGGATTAGGGTTACGGGTTGGGCTTAGGTTTAGGGTTAAAGTTTACTGCTAGGGTTAGGGATAGGGTTCAGGCTTAGCTTTAGGGGTTCTGGTTAGCGTTAGGTGTTAGGTTAGTGTCAGGGTTAGGTCTAGTCATGAGGGTAAGGTTTAGGGTTAGCTTTAAGAGCTAGGGTTAGGTTAAATGGTTAGGATTAGGATTAGGGTTAAGGGTTAGGGTAAGGCTTAGGGGTTAGGGTGCAGGGTTAGGGTTTTTGTTAGGCATAGCGTTGGGGTTAGAAGTAAGGGTTACTGTCAGTGTTAGGGTTGTACGTAGGGTTACGGTTAGGGTTAGCGGTTTAGAATTAGGGTTAGGGATTAGGTGTCACAGTGATGACTAGGAGATAGGGTTAGAATTATGGGATAGGGTTGTTCTCAGGAAATGGGTTATGCATTAACGTTAGGATAAGAGGTTAAAGTTAGGCGCACGGGGAGGTTTACGTGTTAAGGGGAGAAATAGGAACAGGGTTGGGTGTTATGTTCAGGGTTAGGGTTATCTGTTAAAGGTATTGTTTATGCTTAGCGCACGGGCCCTGTCTGCATTAGGCGGGCGGGGGGAGTTTAGGGGGCTGGGATTGTACCCGGGAACCCACTCTATCATACTCTGGGTATGGGCCCGTGGGTTTGATGCAGGACACAGTGGTAGAGCCTCCTTTCACGCATGGCATGGGAGGATTGCAGGCTTTCTAAACTCTAAGAAAGCAAGAAGTCTGAGAATTAGATTTAAGGTTAGGATTATGGTTAGGGTTAAGGATGAAGTTTAGTGTTAGGGTGAGGGCTTAGGGTTAGGGTTAAAGGTTACTCTTAGGTTTAACGGTTACACTGTTTTTTAGGGTTGAGGTTTACGGTTAGGGTTAAGATGAGGGGTTAAAGTTTGGTACAGGGTTAGGGTTAAGTGTTAGGTTTAGGGTTGAAAATTAGGATTAGGGTTAGGATTAAAGGTTAGCGTGAGAGTTAACGCTTAGTGTTAAGCTTAAGAGTTAGGGGTTAGGGTTAGGTTTAGGGTTCGTTTTAGGTTTAGAGGTATGTGCTATGGTTTGTGTTAGAGGTTAGGGTTAGGTTTACTTGTCACGGTGAGGGTTACGTTTAGGGGTTAGCATTAGGGTTAGGGTTAAGGGATAGGATTAGGGTTAAGTGTTGGGCGTAGGGTGAGGGTTTAGTGTTAGGGTTATCATTAAGGATTAGGGGTAGGGTGTGGGTTAAATGCTTGGGTGCGGGTAATGGTTAGGGTCAGGGTTAAGGTTCACGGATAGGGTTAGTGTTAAGGGTTACGGGTAGGTTTAGGGTTCAGGGTTAGAGTTAGCATTAGGGCTTAAGGTTAGGATTAGGCGGTAGGTTCGATTTAGGGTTAGATCTAGGCATTAGGGTAAGGGCTAGCGTTAGGGTTAAGAGATAGGGTTAGGTTTAATGCTTAGGATTAGGGTTAGGGTTTGGGGTTAAAGTAAGTGTTAGGGGTTAGGTTTAAGGATCCAAGGTTAGGGTTATTTTTAGCTGTAGTGTTAGGGTTAGGGATAAGGGATCCCATTAGCATTAAGGGTCTTCCTTACTGTAGGGTTAAGGGTTAGGCTTAGAGTTAAAGGTTAAAGTTAGGGTCAGTGTTAAGATTTAGGGTTAGGGTTAACGGTTAGGGTAAAGGTTAAGCGTTAGGGTTAGGGATTAGTGATTAGGGTTTTTGGTTAGTGTTAGGGTTAGCGGTTAGGAGTTAGTGTTTTATGAAGGGGTATGGTTAGAATTAGGATTGGGGTTAGAGTTAGGGTGAGGTATAGGGGTTAGGTTTAGGGGTTAGTTTTAGGGTAAAAGGATAGGATTAGGGTTACGGGTTGGGCTTAGGTTTAGGGTTAAAGTTTACTGCTAGGGTTAGGGATAGGGTTCAGGGTTAGCTTTAGGGGTTCTGGTTAGGGTTAGGTGTTAGGTTAGTGTCAGCGTTAGGTCTAGTCGTGAGGGTAAGGTTTAGGGTTAGCTTTAAGAGCTAGGGTTAGGTTTAATGGTTAGGATTAGGATTAGGGTTAAGGGTTAGGGTAAGGCTTAGGGGTTAGGGTGAAGGGTTAGGGTCAAGGGTTAGGGTTTTTGTTAGGCATAGCGTTGGGGTTAGAAGTAAGGGTTACTGTCAGTGTTAGGGTTGTAGGTAGGGTTACGGTTAGGGTTAGCGGTTTAGAATTAGGGTTAGGGATTAGGTGTCACAGTGATGACTAGGAGATAGGGTTAGAATTATGGGATAGGGGTTGTTCTCAGGAAATGGGTTATGCATTAACGTTAGGATAAGAGGTTAAAGTTAGGCGCACGGTGAGGTTTACGTGTTAAGGGGAGAAATAGGAACAGGGTTGGGTGTTATGTTCAGGGTTAGGGTTATCTGTTAAAGGTATTGTTTATGCTTAGCGCACGGGCCCTGTCTGCATTAGGCGGGCGGGGGGTGTTTAGGGGGCTGGGATTGTACCCGGGAACCCACTCTATCATACTCTGGGTATGGGCCCGTGGGTTTCATGCAGGACACAGTGGTAGAGCCTCCTTTCACCCATGGCATGGGAGGATGGCAGGCTTTCTAAACTCTAAGAAAGCAAGAAGTGTGAGAATGAGATTTAGCGTTGGATTATGGTTAGGGTTTAGGATGAAGTTTAGTGTTAGGGTGAGGGCTTAGGCTTAGGTATTAGGGTTAGGGTTAAAGGTTACTCTTAGGTTTAACGGTTACACTTTGGTTTAGGGTTGAGGTTTACGATTAGGGTTAAGATGAGGGGTTAGGTTATGGTACAGGGTTAGGGTTAAGTGTTAGGTTTAGTGTTGAAGATTAGGATTAGGGTTAGGATTAAAGGTTAGCGTGAGAGTTAACGCTTAGGGTTAAGGTTAATAGTTAAGGTTTAGGGTTAGGGTTAGGGATAGGGTTAGTTTCAGTTAGTTTAGTGCTATGATTTGTGTTAGAGGTTAGGGTTAGGTTTACTGGTCACGGTTAGGGTTACGTTTAGGGGTTAGCATTAGGGTTAGGGTTAAGGGATAGGATTAGGGATAAGTGTTGGGCTTAGGGTTAGGGTTTAGTGTTAGGGTTATCATTAAGGATTAGGGGTAGGGTCAGGGTTAAATTTTTTGGTGCGGGTAATGGTTAGGGTCAGGGTTAAGGTTGACGGATAGGGTTAGTGTTAAGGGTTACGGGTAGGTTTAGGGTTCAGGGTTAGAGTTAGCATTAGGGCTTAAGGTTAGGATTAGGCGGTAGGTTAGATTTAGGGTTAGATCTAGGCGTTAGGGTAAGGGCTAGCGTTAGGGTTAAGAGATAGGGTTAGGTTTAATGCTTAGGATTAGGGTTAGGGTTTGGGGTTAAAGTAAGTGTTAGGGGTTAGGTTTAAGGATCCAAGGTTAGGGTTATTTTTAGCTGTAGTGTTAGGGTTAGGGATAAGGGATCCCATTAGCATTAAGGGTCTTCCTTACTGTAGGGTTAAGGGTTAGGCTTAGAGTTAAAGGTTAATGTTAGGGTCAGTGTTAATATTTACGGTGAGGGTTCACGGTTAGGGTAAAGGTTAAGCGTTAGGGTTAGGGATTAGTGATTAGGATTTTTGGTTAGTGTTAGGGTTAGCGGTTAGGAGTTAGTGTTTTATGAAGGGGTATGTTTAGAATTAGGATTGGGGTTAGAGTTAGGGTGAGGTATAGGGGTTAGGTTTAGGGGTTAGTTTTAGGGTAAAAGGATAGGATTAGGGTTACGGGTTGGGCTTAGGTTTAGGGTTAAAGTTTACTGCTAGGGTTAGGGATAGGGTTCAGGGTTAGCTTTAGGGGTTCTGGTTAGGGTTAGGTGTTAGGTTAGTGTCAGCGTTAGGTCTAGTCGTGAGGGTAAGGTTTAGGGTTAGCTTTAAGAGCTAGGGTTAGGTTTAATGGTTAAGATTAGGATTAGGATTAAGGGTTAGGGTAAGGCTTAGGGGTTAGGGTGAAGGGTTAGGGTCAAGGGTTAGGGTTTTTGTTAGGCATAGCGTTAGGGTTAGAAGTAAGGGTTACTGTCAGTGTTAGGGTTGTAGGTAGGGTTACGGTTAGGGTTAGCGGTTTAGAATTAGGGTTAGGGATTAGGTGTCACAGTGATGACTAGGAGATAGGGTTAGAATTATGGGATGGGGTTGTTCTCAGGAAATGGGTTATGCATTAACGTTAGGATAAATGGTTAAAGTTAGGCGCACGGTGAAGTTTACGTGTTAAGGGGAGAAATAGGAACAGGGTTGGGTGTTATGTTCAGGGTTAGGGTTATCTGTTAAAGGTATTGTTTATGCTTAGCGCACGGGCCCTGTCTGCATTAGGCGAGCGGGGGGGAGTTTAGGGGGCTGGGATTGTACCCGGGAACCCACTCTATCATACTCTGGGTATGGGTCCGTGGGTTTCATACAGGACACAGTGGTAGAGCCTCCTTTCACGCATGGCATGGGAGGATTGCAGGCTTTCTAAACTCTAAGAAAGCAAGAAGTCTGAGAATTAGATATAGGGTTAGGATTATGGTTAGGGTTAAGGATGAAGTTTAGTGTTAGGGTGAGGGCTTAGTGTTAGGGATTAGGGTTAGTGTTAAAGGTTACTCTTAGGTTTATCGGTTACACTTTGGTTTAGGGTTGAGGTTTATGGTTAGGGTTAAGATGAGGCGTTAGGGTTTGGTACAGGGTTAGGGTTAAGTGTAAGGTTTAGGGTTGAAGATTAGGATTAGGGTTAGTATTATAGGATAGCGTGAGAGTTAACGCTTAGGGTTAAGGTTAAGAGTTAGGGTTTAGGGTTAGGTTTAGGGTTAGGGTTAGTTTTAGGGTTAGAGTTATGTGCTATGGTTTGTGTTAGAGGTTAGGGTTAGGTTTACTGGTGACGGTTAGGGTTACGTTTAGGGGTTAGCATTAGGGTTAGGGTTAGGGTTAGGGTTAAGGGATAGGATTACGGTTAAGTGTTGGCCTTAGGGTTAGGGTTTAGTGTTAGGGTTATCATTAAGGACTAGGGGTAGGGTCAGGTTTAAATGCCTGGGTGCGGGCAATGGTTAGGGTCAGGGTTAAGGTTCACGGATAGGGTTAGTGTTAAGGGTTACGGGTAGGTTTAGGGTTCAGGGTTAGAGTTAGCATTAGGGCTTAAGGTTAGGATTAGGCGGTAGGTTCGATTTAGGGTTAGATCTAGGCGTTCGGGTAAGGGCTAGCGTTAGGGTTAAGAGATAGGGTTAGGTTTAATGCTTAGGATTAGGGTTAGGGTTTGGGGTTAAAGTAAGTGTTAGGGGTTAGGTTTAAGGATGAAAAGTTACTGTTATTTTTAGCTGTAGTGTTAGGGTTACGGAAAAGGGATCCCATTAGCATTAAGTGTCTTCCTTACTGTAGGGTTAAGGGTTAGGCTTAGAGTTAAAGGTTAAGGTTAGGGTCAGGTTTAAGATTTAGGGTGAGGGTTAACGGTTAGGGTAAAGGTTAAGCGTTAGGGTTAGGGATTAGTGATTAGGGTTTTTGGTTAGTGTTAGGGTTAGCGGTTAGGAGTTAGTGTTTTATGAAGGGGTATGGTTAGAATTAGGATTTGGGTTAGAGGTAGGGTGAGGTATAGGGGTTAGGTTTAGGGGTTAGTTTTAGGGTAAAAGGATAGGATTAGGGTTACGGGTTGGGCTTAGCTTTAGGGTTAAAGTTTACTGCTAGGGTTAGGGATAGGGTTCAGGCTTAACTTTAGGGATTCTGGTTAGGGTTAGGTGTTAGGTTAGTGTCAGGGTTAGGTCTAGTCGTGAGGGTAAGGTTTAGGGTTAGCTTTAAGAGCTAGGGTTAGGTTTAATGGTTAGGATTAGGATTAGGGTTAACGGTTAGGGTAAGGCTTAGGGGTTAGGGTGAAGGGATAGGGTCAAGGGTTAGGGTTTTTGTTAGGCATAGCATTGGGGTTAGAAGTAAGGGTTACTGTCAGTGTCAGGGTTGTAGGTAGGGTTACGGTTAGGGTTAGCGGTTTAGAATTAGGGTTAGGGATTAGGTGTCACAGTGATGACTAGGAGATAGGGTTAGAATTATGGGATAGGGGTTGTTCTCAGGAAATGGGTTATGCATTAACGTTAGGATAAGAGGTTAAAGTTAGGCGCACGGGGAGGTTTACGTGTTAAGGGGAGAAATAGGAACAGGGTTGGGTGTTATGTTCAGGGTTAGGGTTATCTGTTAAAGGTATTGTTTATGCTTAGCGCACGGGCCCTGTCTGCATTAGGCGGGCGGGGGGGGAGTTTTGGGGGCTGGGATTGTACCCGGGAACCCACTCTATCATACTCTGGGTATGGGTCCGTGGGTTTCATAAAAGACAGAGTGGTAGAGCCTCCTTTCACGCATGGCATGGAAGGATTGCAGGCTTTCTAAACTCTAAGAAAGTAAGAAGTCTGAGAATTAGATTTAGGGTTAGGATTATGGTTAGGGTTAACGATGAAGTTTAGTGTTAGGGTGAGGGCTTAGGGATAGGGATTAGGGTTAGGGTTAAAGGTTACTCTTAGGTTTAACGGTTACACTTTGGTTTAGGGTTGAGGTTTAGGGTTAGGGTTAAGATGAGGGGTTAGGGTTTGGTACAGGGTTAGGGTTAAGTGTAAGGTTTAGGGTTGAAGATTAGGATTAGGGTTAGGATTATAGGATAGCGTGAGAGTTAACGCTTAGGGTTAAGGTTAAGAGTTAGGGTTTAGGGTTAGGTTTAGGGTTAGGGTTAGTTTTAGGGTTAGAGTTATGTGCTATGGTTTGTGTTAGAGGTTAGGGTTAGGTTTACTGGTGACGGTTAGGGTTACGTTTAGGGGTTAGCATTAGGGTTAGGGTTAGGGTTAGGGTTAAGGGATAGGATTACGGTTAAGTGTTGGCCTTAGGTTTAGGGTTTAGTGTTAGGGTTATCATTAAGGACTAGGGGTAGGGTCAGGGTTAAATGCCTGGGTGCGGGTAATGGTTAGGGTCAGGGTTAAGGTTCACGGATAGGGTTAGTGTTAAGGGTTTCGGGTAGGTTTAGGGTTCAGGGTTAGAGTTAGCATTAGGGCTTAAGGTTAGGATTAGGCGGTAGGTTCGATTTAGGGTTAGATCTAGGCGTTCGGGTAAGGGCTAGCGTTAGGGTTAAGAGATAGGGTTAGGTTTAATGCTTAGGATTAGGGTTAGGGTTTGGGGTTAAAGTAAGTGTTAGGGGTTAGGTTTAAGGATGAAAGGTTACTGTTATTTTTAGCTGTAGTGTTAGGGTTACGGAAAAGGGATCCCATTAGCCTTAAGGGTCTTCCTTACTGTAGGGTTAAGGGTTAGGCTTAGAGTTAAAGGTTAAGGTTAGGGTCAGTGTTAAGATTTAGGGTGAGGGTTAACGGTTAGGGTAAAGGTTAAGCGTTAGGGTTAGGGATTAGTGATTATGGTTTTTGGTTAGTGTTAGGGTTAGCGGTTAGGAATTAGTGTTTTATGAAGGGGTATGGTTAGATTTAGGATTGGGGTTAGAGTTAGGGTGAGGTATAGGGGTTAGGTTTAGGGTAAAAGGATAGGATTAGGGTTACGGGTTGGGCTTAGGTTTAGGGTTAAAGTTTACTGCTAGGGTTAGGGATAGGGTTCAGGCTTAGCTTTAGGGGTCTGGTTAGGGTCAGGTTTTAGGTTAGTGTCAGGGTTAGGTCTAGTCGTGAGGGTAAGGTTTAGGGTTAACTTTAAGAGCTAGGGTTAGGTTTAATGGTTAGGATTAGGATTAGGGTTAAGGGTTAGGGTAAGGCTTAGGGGTTAGGGTGAAGGGTTAGGGTCAAGGGTTAGGGTTTTTGTTAGGCATAGCGTTGGGGTTAGAAGTAAGGGTTACTGTCAGTGTTAGGGTTTTAGGTAGGGTTACGGTTAGGGTTAGCGGTTTAGAATTAGGGTTAGGGATTAGGTGTCACAGTGATGACTAGGAGATAGGGTTAGAATTATGGGATAGGGGTTGTTCTCAGGAAATGGGTTATGCATTAACGTTAGGATAAGAGGTTAAAGTTAGGCGCACGGTGAGGTTTACGTGTTAAGGGGAGAAATAGGAACAGGGTTGGGTGTTATGTTCAGGGTTAGGGTTATCTGTTAAAGGTATTGTTTATGCTTAGCGCACGGAGCCTGTCTGCATTGGGCGGGCGGGGGGAGTTTAGGGGGCTGGGATTGTACCCTGGAACCCACTCTATCATACTCTCGGTATGGGCCCGTGGATTTCATGCAGGACACAGTGGTAGAGCCTCCTTTCACGCATGGCACGGGAGGATTGCAGGCTTTCTAAACTCTAAGAAAGCAAGAAGTCTGAGAATTAGATTTAGGGTTAGGATTATGGTTAGGGTTAAGGATGAAGTTTAGTGTTAGGGTGAGGGCTTAGGGTTAGGGATTAGGGTTGGGGTTAAAGGTTACCCTTAGGTTTAACGGTTACACTGTGATTTAGGGTTGAGGTTTACGGTTAGGTTTAAGATGAGGGGTTAGGGTTTGGTACAGGGTTAGGGTTATGTGTTAGGTTTAGGGTTGAAGATTAGGATTAGGGTTAGGATTAAAGGTTAGCGTGAGAGTTAACGCTTAGGGTTAAGGTTAAGAGTTAGGGTTTAGGGTTAGGTTTAGGGTTAGTTTTAGAGTTAGAGTTATGTGCTATGATTTGTGTTAGAGGTTAGGGTTAGGTTTACTGGTCACGGCTAGGGTTAGGTTTAGGGGGTAGCATTAGGGTTAGGCTTATGGTTAGGGTTAAGGGATAGGATTAGGGATAAGTGTTGGGCTTAGGGTTAGGGTTTAGTGTTAGGGTTATCATTAAGGATTAGGGGTAGGGTCAGGGTTAAATGTTGGCTGCGGGTAATGGTTAGGGTCAGGGTTAAGGTTCACGGATAGGGTTAGTGTTAAGGGTTACGGGTAGGTTTAGGGTTAGGGTTAGAGTTAGGGTTAGGGTTAGGGTTAGGGGTTAGGGTTAGGGTCAGGGTCAGGGTCAGGGTTTAGGGGTTAGGGTTAGGGTTAGGGGTTAGTGTTAGGGTTAGGGGTTAGGGTTAGGGTTAGGGTTAGGGGGTTAGGGTTATGGTTGGGGTTGGGGTTAGGGTTAGGGTTAGGGGTTAGGGTTAGCGTTAGGGGTTAGGTTTAGGGTTAGGGTGCGGGATCGGGTTAAGGTTAGGGTTAGGGTTGGTTTAGGGTTAGGGTTGGGTTAGGGTTAGGGTTAGGGTAGGGGAAGGGGTAGGGGAAGGGTTCGGGGTTAGGGTTAGGATTAGGGGTTAGGCTCAGGGTCAGGGTCAGGGTCAGGGGTTAGGTTTCGGGTTAGGGTTGGGGTTGGGGTCGGGGTTAGTGTTAGGGTTAGGGTTAGGGGTTAGGGTTAGGGTTAGGTGTTAGTGTTAGGGGTTAGGGGTTAGGGATAGGGGTTAGGGTTAGGGTTAGGGGTTAGGGTTAGGGGTTAGGTTTAGGGTTAGGGTTAGGGGTAAGGTTAGGGGTTAGGGGTAGGGTTAGGGATTAGGGTTAGGTTTAGGGGTAAGGGTAGGGGTAGGGTTAGGGGTTAGGGTTACGGGTAGGGGTAGGGGTAGGGGTTAGGGGTTAGGGTTAGAGTTAGGGGTTATGGTTAGGGTTAGGGTTAGGGGTTAGGGGTAGGGGTTAGGGTTAGGAGTTTGGGTTAT
>NW_027182845.1:475000-480000 GCF_041146395.1 Eulemur rufifrons
GTGAGGTATAGGGGTTAGGTTTAGGGGTTAGTTTTAGGGTAAAAGGATAGGATTAGGGTTACGGGTTGGGCTTAGGTTTAGGGTTAAAGTTTACTGCTAGGGTTAGGGATAGGGTTCAGGGTTAGGGGAGGATTGCAGGCTTTCTAAACTCTAAGAAAGCAAGAAGTCTGAGAATTAGATTTAGGGATAGGATTATGGTTAGGGTTAAGGATGAAGTTTAGTGTTAGGGTGAGGGCTTAGTGTTAGGGATTAGGGTTAGGGTTAAAGGTTACTCTTAGGTTTAACGGTTACACTTTGGTTTAGGGTTGAGGTTTACGGTTAGGGTTAAGATGAGGGTTTTGGGTTTGGTACAGGATTAGGGTTAAGTGTAAGGTTTAGGGTTGATGATTAGGATTAGGGTTAGGATTATAGGATAGCGTGAGAGTTAACGCTTAGGGTTAAGGTTAAGAGTTAGGGTTTAGGGTTAGGTTTAGGGTTAGGGTTAGTTTTAGGGTTAGAGTTATGTGCTATGGTTTGTGTTAGAGGTTAGGGTTAGGTTTACTGGTGATGGTTAGGGTTACGTTTAGGGGTTAGCATTAGGGTTAGGGTTAGGGTTAGGGTTAAGGGATAGGATTACGGTTAAGTGTTGGCCTTAGGGTTAGGGTTTAGTGTTAGGGTTATCATTAAGGACTAGGGGTAGGGTCAGGTTTAAATGCCTGGGTGCGGGTAATGGTTAGGGTCAGGGTTAAGGTTCACGGATAGGGTTAGTGTTAAGGGTTACGGGTAGGTTTAGGGTTCAGGGTTAGAGTTAGCATTAGGGCTTAAGGTTAGGATTAGGCGGTATGTTCGATTTAGGGTTAGATCCAGGCGTTCGGGTAAGGGCTAGCGTTAGGGTTAAGAGATAGGGTTAGGTTTAATGCTTAGGATTAGGGTTAGGGTTTGGGGTTAAAGTAAGTGTTAGGGGTTAGGTTTAAGGATGAAAGGTTACTGTTATTTTTAGCTGTAGTGTTAGGGTTACGGAAAAGGGATCCCATTAGCATTAAGGGTCTTCCTTACTGTAGGGTTAAGGGTTAGGCTTAGAGTTAAAGGTTAAGGTTAGGGTCAGTGTTAAGATTTAGGGTGAGGGTTAACGGTTAGGGTAAAGGTTAAGCGTTAGGGTTAGGGATTAGTGATTAGGATTTTTGGTTAGTGTTAGGGTTAGCGGTTAGGAGTTAGTGTTTTATGAAGGGGTATGGTTAGAATTAGGATTGGGGTTAGAGTTAGGGTGAGGTATAGGGGTTAGGTTTAGGGGTTAGTTTTAGGGTAAAAGGATAGGATTAGGGTTACGGGTTGGGCTTAGGTTTAGGGTTAAAGTTTACTGCTAGGGTTAGGGATAGGGTTCAGGCTTAGCTTTCGGGGTTCTACTTAGGGTTAGGTGTTAGGTTAGTGTCAGGGTTAGGTCTAGTCGTGAGGGCAAGGTTCAGGGTTATCTTTAAGAGCTAGGGTTAGGTTTAATGGTTAGGATTAGGATTAGGGTTAAGGGTTAGGGTAAGGCTTAGGGGTTAGGGTGCAGGGTTAGGGTTTTTGTTAGGCATAGCGTTGGGGTTAGAAGTAAGGGTTACTGTCAGTGTTAGGGTTGTAGGTAGGGTTACGGTTAGGGTTAGCGGTTTAGAATTAGGGTTAGGGATTAGGTGTCACAGTGACGACTAGGAGATAGGGTTAGAATTATGGGATAGGGGTTGTTCTCAGGAAATGGGTTATGCATTAACGTTAGGATAAGAGGTTAAAGTTAGGCGCACGGTGAGGTTTACGTGTTAAGGGGAGAAATAGGAACAGGGTTGGGTGTTACGTTCAGGGTAAGGGTTATCTGTTAAAGGTATTGTTTATGCTTAGCGCACGGGCCCTGTCTGCATTAGGCGGGCGGGGGGAGTTTAGGGGGCTGGGATTGTACCCGGAACCCACTCTATCATACTCTGGGTATGGGCCCGTGGGTTTCATGCAGGACACAGTGGTAGAGCCTCCTTTCACGCATGGCATGGGAGGATTGCAGGCTTTCTAAACTCTAAGAAAGTAAGAAGTCTGAGAATTAGATTTAGGGTTAGGATTCTGGTTAAGGTTAAGGATGAAGTTTAGTGTTAGGGTGAGGGCTTAGGGTTAGGGCTTAGGGTTAGGGTTAAATGTTACTCTTAGGTTTAACGGTTACACTTTGGTTTAGGGTTGAGGTTTACGGTTAGGGTTAAGATGAGGGGTTAGGGTTTGGTACAGGGTTAGGGTTAAGTGTTAGGTTTAGGGTTGAAGATTAGGATTAGGGTTAGGATTAAAGGTTAGCGTGAGAGTTAACGCTTAGGGTTAAGGTTAAGGGTTAGGGGTTAGGTTTAGGTTTAGGTTTCGTTTTAGGGTTACAGTTATGTGCTATGGTTTGTGTTAGAGGTTAGGGTT
The DNA here is from genome assembly GCF_041146395.1 of Eulemur rufifrons. Taxonomy (NCBI): domain Eukaryota; kingdom Metazoa; phylum Chordata; class Mammalia; order Primates; family Lemuridae; genus Eulemur; species Eulemur rufifrons. Next base: position 477,398 of record NW_027182845.1, read on the forward strand.
AGGTTTACTGGTCACGGTGAGGGTTACGTTTAGGGGTTAGCATTAGGGTTAGGGTTAAGGGATAGGATTAGGGTTAAGTGTTGGGCGTAGGGTGAGGGTTTAGTGTTAGGGTTATCATTAAGGATTAGGGGTAGGGTCAGGGTTAAATGCTTGGGTGCGGGTAATGGTTAGGGTCAGGGTTAAGGTTCACGGATAGGGTTAGTGTTAAGGTTTACGGGTAGGTTTAGGGTTCAGGGTTAGAGTTAGCATTAGGGCTTAAGGTTAGGATTAGGCGGTAGGTTCGATTTAGTGTTAGATCTAGGCGTTCGGGTAAGGGCTAGCGTTAGGGTTAAGAGATAGGGTTAGGTTTAATGCTTAGGATTAGAGTTAGGGTTTGGGGTTAAAGTAAGTGTTAGGGGTTAGGTTTAAGGATCCAAGGTTAGGGTTATTTTTAGCTGTAGTGTTAGGGTTAGGGATAAGGGATCCCATTAGCATTAAGGGTCTTCCTTACTGTAGGATTAAGGGTTAGGCTTAGAGTTAAAGGTTAAGGTTAGGGTCAGTGTTAAGATTTAGGGTGAGGGTTAACGGTTAGGGTAAAGGTTAAGCGTTAGGGTTAGGGATTAGTGATTAGGGTTTTTGGTTAGTGGTAGGGTTAGCGGTTAGGAGTTAGTGTTTTATGAAGGGGTATGGTTAGAATTAGGATTGGGGTTAGAGTTAGGGTGAGGTATAGGGGTTAGGTTGAGGGGTTAGTTTTAGGGTAAAAGGATAGGATTAGGGTTACGGGTTGGGCTTAGGTTTAGGGTTAAAGTTTACTGCTAGGGTTAGGGATAGGGTTCAGGGTTAGCTTTAGGGGTTCTGGTTAGGGTTAGGTGTTAGGTTAGTGTCAGGGTTAGGTCTAGTCGTGAGGGTAAGGTTTAGGGTTAGTTTAAGAGCTAGGGTTAGGTTTAATGGTTAGGATTAGGATTAGGGTTAAGGGTTAGGGTAAGGCTTAGGGGTTAGGGTGAAGGGTTAGGGTTTTTATTAGGCATAGCGTTGGGGTTAGAAGTAAGGGTTACTGTCAGTGTTAGGGTTGTAGGTAGGGTTACGGTTAGGGTTAGCGGTTTAGAATTAGGGTTAGGGATTAGGTGTCACAGTGATCACTAGGAGATAGGGTTAGAATTATGGGATAGGGGTTGTTCTCAGGAAATGCGTTATGCATTAACGTTAGTATAAGAGGTTAAAGTTAGGCGCACGGTGAGGTTTACGTGTTAAGGGGAGAAATAGGAACAGGGTTGGGTGTTACGTTCAGGGTTAGGGTTATCTGTTAAAGGTATTGTTTATGCTTAGCGCACGGGCCCTGTCTGCATTAGGCGGGCGGGGGGAGTTTAGGGGGCTGGGATTGTACCCGGGAACCCACTCTATCATACTCTGGGTATGGGCCCGAGGGTTTCATGCAGGACACAGTGGTAGAGCCTCCTTTCACGCATGGCATGGGAGGATTGCAGGCTTTCTAAACTCTAAGAAAGCAAGAAGTCTGAGAATTAGATTTAGGGTTAGGATTATGGTTAGGGTTAAGGATGAAGTTTAGTGTTAGGGTGAGGGCTTAGGGTTAGGGATTACGGTTAGGGTTAAAGGTTACTCTTAGGTTTAACGGTTACACTTTGGTTTAGGGTTGAGGTTTACGGTTAGGGTTATGATGAGGGGTTAGGGTTTGGTACAGGGTTAGGGTTAAGTGTAAGGTTTAGGGTTGAAGATTAGGATTAGGGTTAGGATTATAGGATAGCGTGAGAGTTAACGCTTAGGGTTAAGGTTAAGAGTTAGGGTTTAGGGTTAGGTTTAGGGTTAGGGTTAGTTTTAGGGTTAGAGTTATGTGCTATGGTTTGTGTTAGAGGTTAGGGTTAGGTTTACTGGTGACGGTTAGGGTTACGTTTAGGGGTTTGCGTTAGGGTTAGGGTTAAGGGATAGGATTAGGGATAAGTGTTTGGCTTAGGGTTAGGGTTTAGTGTTAGTGTTATCACTAAGGATTAGGGGTAGGGTCAGGGTTAAATGCTTGGGTGTGGGTAATGGTTAGGGTCAGGGTTAAGGTTCACGGATAGGGTTAGTGTTAAGGGTTACGGGTAGGTTTAGGGTTCAGGGTTAGAGTTAGCATTAGGGCTTAAGGTTAGGATTAGGCGGTAGGTTCGATTTAGGGTTAGATCTAGGCGTTAGGGTAAGGGCTAGCGTTAGGGTTCAGAGATAGGGTTAGGTTTAATGCTTAGGATTAGGGTTAGGGTTTGGGGTTAAAGTAAGTGTTAGGGGTTAGGTTTAAGGATCCAAGGTTAGGGTTCTTTTTAGCTGTAGTGTTAGGGTTAGGGATAAGGGATCCCATTAGCATTAAGGGTCTTCCTTACTGTAGGGTTAAGGGTTAGGCTTAGAGTTAAAGGTTAAGGTTAGGGTCAGTGTTAAGATTTAGGGTGAGGGTTAAAGGTTAGGGTAAAGGTTAAGTGTTAGGGTTAGGGATTAGTGATTAGGGTTTTTGGTTAGTGTTAGGTTAGCGGTTAGTGTTTTATGAAGGGGTATGGTTAGAATTAGGATTGGGGTTAGAGTTAGGGTGAGGTATAGGGGTTAGGTTTAGGGGTTAGTTTTAGGGTAAAAGGATAGGATTA
>NW_027182845.1:527500-535000 GCF_041146395.1 Eulemur rufifrons
AGGGCTGGGGCTAGGGGTTAGGGTTAGGGTTAGGGCTTAGGGGTTAGGGTTAGGGGTTAGGGTTAGGGGTTAGCGTTAGGGGTTAGGGTTAGGGGTCAGTGTTAGGCTTAGGGGTTAGGGTTAGGGGTTAGGGTTAGGGTTAAGGGATAGGGTTAGGGTTAGGGGTTAGGGTTAGGGGTTAGGGTTAGGGCTAGGGTTAGGGTTAGGATTTAGGGTTAGGTTTAGGGGTTAGGGTTAAGGTTAGGGGTTAGGGTTAGGGTTTGTGTTAGGGTTTGGGTTAGGGTTAGGGTTAGGGTTAGGGGTTAGGATTAGGGGTTAGGGTTAGGGTTAGGGTTGGGGTTAGGGTTAGGGGTTAGGGTTAGGGTTAGGGTTAAGGGTTAGGTTTAGGGGTTAGGGTTAGGGTTATGGGTTAGTTTTAGGGGTTAGGGTTAGGGTTAGGATTAGGGTAGGGGTTAGGTGTTAGGGTTAGGCTTTGGGTTAGGATTAGGGTTAGGGGTTAGGGTTAGGGTTAGGGGTTAGGGTTAGGGGTAGGGGTAGGGTAAGGGTTAGGGGTTAGGGTTAGGGTTAGGGTTCAGGGTTAGGGTTAGGGGTTAGGGTTAGGGTTAGGGTTAGGTTAGGGTTAGAGGTAGGGTTAGGGTTAGGGTTAGTGTAGGGGTTAGTGTTAGGGTTAGGGGTTAGGGGTTAGGGTTAGGGGTAGGGTAGGGTAGGATAGGGTTAGGGGTTAGGGATAGGGGTTAGGGTTAGGGTTGGCTTAGGGTTAGGGTTACGGGTTAGGTCTAGGGATAGGGCTAGGAGTTAGGTTTAGGGTTAGGTGTTAGGTTTAGGGTTAGGGGTTAGGGTTAGGGTTAGGACTAGGGTTAGGTCAGGGTCAGGGTCAGGGGTCAGGGTCTGGGTCAGTGGTTAGGGTTAGGGGTTAGGGTTAGGGTTCGGGGTTAGGGTTAGGGTTAGGGTTAGGGGTTAGGGTTAGGGTTAGGGTTAGGTTAGGGTTAGGGTTAAGGGATAGGATTAGGGTTAAGTGTTGGGCTTAGGGTGAGGGTTTCGTGTTAGGGTTATCATTAAGGATTAGGGTTAGAGTCAGGGTTAAATGCTTGGGTGCGGGTAATAGTTAGGGTCAGGGTTAAGATTCACGGATAGGGTTAGTGTTAAGGGTTACGGGTAGGTTTAGGGTTCAGGGTTAGAGTTACCATTAGGGCCTAAGGTTAGGATTAGGCGGTAGGTTATAATTAGGGTTAGATCTAGGCGTTAGGTTAAGGGCTAGCGTTAGGGTTAAGAGATAGGATTAGGTTTAATGCTTAGGATTAGGGTTAGGGTTTGGGGTTAAAGTAAGTGTTAGGGGTTAGGTTTAAGGATCCAAGGTTAGGGTTATTTTTAGCTGTAGTGTTAGGGTTAGGGATAAGGGAACCCATTAGCATAAAGGGTTTCCTTACTGTAGGATTAAGGGTTAGGCTTAGAGTTAAAGGTTAAGGTTAGGGTCAGTGTTAAGATTTAGAGTGAGGGTTAACAGTTAGGGTAAAGGTTAAGCGTTAGGGTGAGGGATTAGTGATTAGGGTTTTTGGTTAGTGTTAGGGTTAGCGGTTAGGAGTTAGTGTTTTATGAAGGGGTATGGTTAGAATTAGGATTGGGTTTAGAGTTAGGGTGAGGTTTAGGTGTTAGGTTTAGGGGTTAGTTTTAGGGTAAAAGGATAGGATTAGGGTTACGGGTTGGGCTTAGGTTTAGGGTTAAAGTTTACTGCTAGGGTTAGGGATAGGGTTCAGGGTTAGCTTTAGGGGTTCTGGTTAGGGTTAGGTGTTAGGTTAGTGTCAGGGTTAGGTCTAGTCGTGAGGGTAAGGTTTAGGGTTAGCTTTAAGAGCTAGGGTTAGGTTTAATGGTTAGGATTAGGATTAGGGTTAAGGGTTAGGGTAAGGCTTAGGGGTTAGGGTGAAGGGTTAGGGTCAAGGGTTAGGGTTTTTGTTAGGCATAGCGTTGGTTTTAGAAGTAAGGGTTACTGTCAGTGTTAGGGTTGTAGGTAGGGTTACGGTTAGGGTTAGCGGTTTAGAATTAGGGTTAGGGATTAGGTGTCACAGTGATGACTAGGAGATAGGGTTAGAATTATGGGATAGGGGTTGTTCTCAGGAAATGGGTTATGCATTAACGTTAGGATAAGAGGTTAAAGTTAGGCGCACGGTGAGGTTTACGTGTTAAGGGGAGAAATAGGAACAGGGTTGGGTGTTATGTTCAGGGTTAGGGTAATCTGTTAAAGGTATTGTTTATGCTTAGCGCACGGGCCCTGTCTGCATTAGGCGGGCGGGGGGAGTTTAGGGGGCTGGGATTGTACCCGGGAACCCACTCTATAATACTCTGGGTATGGGCCCGTGGGTTTCATGCCGGACACAGTGGTAGAGCCTCCTTTCACGCATGGCATGGGAGGATTGCAGGCTTTCTAAACTCTAAGAAAGCAAGAAGTCTGAGAATTAGATTTAGGGTTGGATTATGGTTAGGGTTAAGGATGAAGTTTAGTGTTAGGGTGAGGGCTTAGGGTTAGGGATTAGGGTTAGGGTTAAAGATTACTCTTAGGTTAAACGGTTACAATTTGGTTTAGGGTTGAGGTTTACGGTTAGGGTTAAGATGAGGGGTTAGGGTTTGGTACAGGATTAGGGTTAAGTGTTAGGTTTAGGGTTGAAGATTAGGATTAGGGTTAGGATTAAAGGTTAGCGTGAGAGTTAACGCTTAGGGTTAAGGTTAAGAGTTAGGGTTTATGGTTAGGGTTAGTGTTAGGGTTAGTTTTAGGGTTAGAGTTATGTGCTATGATTTGTGTTAGAGGTTAGGGTTAGGTTTACTGGGCACGGATAGGGTTACGTTTAGGGGTTAGCATTAGGGTTAGGGTTAGGGTTAAGGGATAGAATTAGGGTTAAGTTTTGGGCTTAGGGTTAGGGTTTAGTCTTAGGGTTAGCATTAAGGATTAGGGTTAGGGTCAGGGTTAAATGCTTGGGTGCGGGTAATGGTTAGGGTCAGGGTTAAGGTTCACGGATAGGGTTAGTGTTAAGGATTATGGGTAGGTTTAGGGTTCAGGGTTAGAGTTAGCATTAGGGCTTAAGGTTAGGATTAGGCGGTAGGTTAGATTTAGGGTTAGATCTAGGCGTTAGGGTAAAGGCTAGCGTTAGGGTTAAGAGATAGGGTTAGGTTTAATGTTTATTATTAGGGTTAGGGTTTGGGGTTAAAGTAAGTGTTAGGGGTTAGGTTACAGGATCAAAGGTTAGGGTTATTTTTAGCTGTAGTGTTAGGGTTAGGGTAAAGGGATCCCATTAGCATTAAGGGTCTTCCTTACTGTAGGATTAAGGGTTAGGCTTAGAGTTAAAGGTTAAGGTTAGGGTCAGTGTTAAGATTTAAGGTGAGGGTTAACAGTTAGGGTAAAGGTTAAGCGTTAGGGTTAGGGATTAGTGATTAGGGTTTTTGGTTAGTGTTAGGGTTAGCGGTTAGGAGTTAGTGTTTTATGAAGGGGTATGGTTAGAATTAGGATTGGGGTTAGAGTTAGCGTGAGGTGTAGGGGTTAGGTTTAGGGGTTAGTTTTAGGGTAAAAGGATAGGATTAGGGTTACGGGTTGGGCTTAGGTTTAGGGTTAAAGTTTACTGCTAGGGTTAGGGATAGGGTTCAGGCTTAGCTTTAGGGGTTCTGGTTAGGGTTAGGTGTTAGGTTAGTGTCAGGGTTAGGTCTAGTCATGAGGGTAATGTTTAGGGTTAGCTTTAAGAGCTAGGTTTAGGTTTAATGGTTAGGATTAGGATTAGGGTTAAAGGTTAGGGTAAGGCTTAGGGGTTAGGGTGAAGGGTTAGGGTCAAGGGTTAGGGTTTTTGTTAGGCATAGCGTTGGGGTTAGAAGTAAGGGTTACTGTCAGTGTTAGGGTTGTAGGTAGGGTTACGGTTAGGGTTAGCGGTTTAGAATTAGGGTTAGGGATTAGGTGTCACAGTGATGACTAGGAGATAGGGTTAGAATTATGGGATAGGGGTTGTTCTCAACAAATGGGTTATGCATTAACGCTAGGATAAGAGGTTAAAGTTAGGCGCACGGTGAGGTTTACATGTTAAGGGGAGAAATAGGAACAGGGTTGGGAGTTATGTTCAGGGTTAGGGTTATCTGTTAAAGGTATTGTTTATGCTTAGCGCACGGCCCCTGTCTGCATTAGGCGGGCGGGGGGAGTTTAGGGGGCTGGGATTGTACCCGGGAACCCACTCTATCATACTCTGGGTATGGGCCCGTGGGTTTCATGCAGGACACAGTGGTAGAGCCTCCTTTCACGCATGGCATGGGAGGATTGCAGGCTTTCTAAACTCTAAGAAAGCAAGAAGTCTGACAATTAGATTTAGGGTTAGGATTATGGTTAGGATTAAGGATGAAGTTTAGTGTTAGGGTGAGGGCTTAGGGTTAGGGATTAGGGTTAGGGTTAAAGGTTACTCTTAGGTTTAACGGTTCCACTGTGGTTTAGGGTTGAGGTTTACGGTTAGGGTTAAGATGAGGGGTTAGGGTTTGGTACAGCGTTAGAGTTAAGTATTAGGTTTAGTGTTGAAGATTAGGATTAGGGTTAGGATTAAAGGTTAGCGTGAGAGTTAACGCTTAGGGTTAAGGTTAAGAGTTAGGGTTTAGGGTTAGGTTTAGGGTTAGTGTTAGTTTTAGGGTTAGAGTTATGTGCTATGGTTTGTGTTAGCGGTTAGGGTTAGGTTTACTTGTCACGGTTAGGGTTACGTTTAGGGGTTAGCATTAGGGTTAGGGTTAGGGTTAAGGGATAGCATTAGGGTTAAGTGTTGGGCTTAGGGTTAGGGTTTAGTGTTAGGGTTAGCATTAAGGATTAGGGTTAGGGTCAGGGTTAAATGCTTGGGTGCGGGTAATGGTTAGGGTCAGGGTTAAGGTTCACGGATAGGGTTAGTGTTAAGGGTTACGGGTAGGTTTAGGGTTCAGGGTTAGAGTTAGCATTAGGGCTTAAGGTTAGGATTAGGCCGTAGGTTCGATTTAGGGTTAGATCTAGGCGTTAGGGTAAGGGCTAGCGTTAGGGTTGAGAGATAGGGTTAGGTTTTAGCTTAGGATTAGGGTTAGGGTTTGGGGTTAAAGTAAGTGTTAGGGGTTAGGTTTAAGGATCCAAGGTTAGGGTTATTTTTAGCTGTAGTGTTAGGGTTAGGGATAAGGGATCCCATTAGCATTAAGGGTCTTCCTTACTGTAGGCTTAAGGGTTAGGCTTAGAGTTAAAGGTTAAGGTTAGGGTCAGTGTTAAGATTTAGTGTGAGGGTTAACGGTTAGGGTAAAGGTTAAGTGTTAGGGTTAGGGATTAGTGATTAGGGTTTTTGGTTAGTGTTAGGTTAGCGGTTAGTGTTTTATGAAGGGGTATGGTTAGAATTAGGATTGGGGTTAGAGTTAGGGTGAGGTATAGGGGTTAGGTTTAGGGTTTGTTTTAGGGTAAAAGGATAGGATTAGGGTTACGGGTTGGGCTTAGGTTTAGGGTTAAAGTTTACAGCTAGGGTTAGGGATAGGTTTCAGGGTTAGCTTTAGGGGTCTGGTTAGGGTCAGGTGTTAGGTTAGTGTCAGGGTTAGGTCTAGTCGTGAGGGTAAGGTTTAGGGTTAGCTTTAAGAGCTAGGGTTACGTTTAATGGTTAGGATTAGGATTAGGGTTAAGGGTTAGGGTAATGCTTAGGGGTTAGGGTGAAGGGTTAGGGTCAACGGTTAGGGTTTTTGTTAGGCATAGCGTTGGGGTTAGAAGTAAGGGTTACTGTCAGTGTTAGGGTTGTAGGTAGGGTTACGGTTAGGGTTAGCGGTTTAGAATTAGGGTTAGGGATTAGGTGTCACAGTGATGAATAGGAGATAGGGTTAGAATTATGGGATAGCGGTTGTTCTCAGGAAATGGGTTATGCATTAACGTTAGGATAAGAGGTTAAAGTTAGGCGCACGGTGAGGTTTACGTGTTAAGGGGAGAAATAGGAACAGGGTTGGGTGTTATGTTCAGGGTTAGGGTTATCTGTTAAAGGTATAGTTTATGCTTAGCGCACGGGCCCGGTCTGCATTGGGCGGGCGGGGGGGCGTTTTGGGGGCTGGGATTGTACCCGGGAACCCACTCTATCATACTCTGGGTATGGGCCCGTGAGTTTCATGCAGGACACAGTGGTAGAGCCTCCTTTCACGCATGGCATGGGAGGATTGCAGGCTTTCTAAACTCTAAGAAAGCAAGAAGTCTGAGAATTAGATTTAGGGTTAGGATTATGGTTAGGGTTAAGGATGAAGTTTAGTGTTAGGGTAAGGGCTTAGGGTTAGGGATTAGGGTTAGGGTTAAAGGTTACCCTTAGGTTTAACGGTTACACTTTGGTTTAGGGTTGAGGTTTACGGTTAGGGTTAAGATGAGGGGTTAGGGTTTGGTACAGGGTTAGGGTTATGTGTTAGGTTTAGGGTTGAAGATTAGGATTAGGGTTAGGATTAAAGCTTAGCGTGAGAGTTAACGCTTAGGGTTAAGGTTAAGAGTTAGGGTTTAGGGTTAGGGTTAGTGTTAGTTTTAGAGTTAGAGTTATGTGCTATGGTTTGTGTTAGAGGTTAGGGTTAGGTTTACTGGTCACGGCTAGGGTTAGGTTTAGGGGGCAGCATTAGGGTTAGGCTTATGGTTAGGGTTAAGGGATAGGATTAGGGATAAGTGTTGGGCTTAGGGTTAGGGTTTAGTGTTAGGGTTATCATTAAGGATTAGGGTTAGGGTCAGGGTTAAATGCTTGGGTGCGGGTAATGTTTAGGGTCAGGGTTAAGGTTCACGGATAGGGTTAGTGTTAAGGGTTACGGGTAGGTTTAGGGTTCAGGGTTAGAGTTAGCATTAGGGCTTAAGGTTAGGATTAGGCGGTAGGTTCGATTTAGGGTTAGATCTAGGCGTTAGGGTAAGGGCTAGCGTTAGGGTTAAGAGATAGGGTTAGGTTTAATGCTTAGGATTAGGGTTAGGGTTTGGGGTTAAAGTAAGTGTTAGGGGTTAGGTTTCAGGATCAAAGGTTAGGGTTATTTTTAGCTGTAGTGTTAGGGTTAGGGATAAGGGATCCCATTAGCATTAAGGGTTTTCCTTAATGTAGGGTTAAGGGTTAGGCTTAGAGTTAAAGTTTAAGGTTAGGGTCAGTGTTAAGATTTAGGGTGAGGGTTAACGGTTAGGGTAAAGGTTAAGCGTTAGGGTTGGGGATTAGTGATTAGGGATTTTGGTTAGTGTTAGGGTTAGCGGTTAGGAGTTAGTGTTTTATGAAGGGGTATGGTTAGAATTAGGATTGGGGTTAGAGTTAGGGTGAGGTATAGGGGTTAGGTTTAGGGGTTAGTTTTAGGGTAAAAGGATAGGATTAGGGTTACAGGTTGGGCTTAGGTTTAGGGTTAAAGTTTACTGCTAGGGTTAGGGATAGGGTTCAGGGTTAGCTTTAGGTGTTCAGGTTAGGGTTAGGTGTTAGGTTAGTGTCAGGGTTAGGTCTAGTCGTGAGGGTAAGGTTTAGGGTTAGCTTTAAGAGCTAGGGTTAGGTTTAATGGTTAGGATTA
>NW_027182845.1:547500-557500 GCF_041146395.1 Eulemur rufifrons
GGAGAAATAGGAACAGGGTTGGGTGTTATGTTCAGGGTTAGGGTTATCTGTTAAAGGTATTGTTTATGCTTAGCGCACGGGCCCTGTCTGCATTAGGCGGGCGGGGGGAGATTAGGGGGCTGGGATTGTACCCGGGAACCCACTCTATCATACTCTGGGTATGGGCCCGTGGGTTTCATGCAGGACACAGCGGTAGAGCCTCCTTTCACCCATGGCATGGGAGGATGGCAGGCTTTCTAAACTCTAAGAAAGCAAGAAGTGTGAGAATGAGATTTAGGGTTGGATTATGGTTAGGGTTAAGGATGAAGTTTAGTGTTAGGGTGAGGGCTTAGGCTTAGGAATTAGGATTAGGGTTAAAGGTTACTCTTAGGTTTAATGGTTACACTTTGGTTTAGGGTTGAGGTTTACGATTAGGGTTAAGATGAGGGGTTAGTGTTTGGTACAGGGTTAGGGTTAAGTGTTAGGTTTAGTGTTGAAGATTAGGATTAAGGTTAGGATTAAGGATTAGCGTGAGAGTTAACGCTTAGGGTTAAGGTTAAGAGTTAGGGTTTAGGGTTAGGGTTAGGGATAGGGTTAGTTTCAGTTAGTTTAGTGCTATGGTTTGTGTTAAAGGTTAGGGTTAGGTTTTACTGGTCACGGTTAGGGTTACGTTTAGGGGTTAGCATTAGGGTTAGGGTTAAGGGATAGGATTAGGGATAAGTGTTGGGCTTAGGGTTAGGGTTTAGTGTTAGGGTTATCATTAAGGATTAGGGGTAGGGTCAGGGTTAAATGCTTGGGTGCGGGTAATGGTTAGGGTCAGGGTTAAGGTTGACGGATAGGGTTAGTGTTAAGGGTTACGAGTAGGTTTAGGGTTCAGGGTTAGAGTTAGCATTAGGGCTTAAGGTTAGGATTAGGCGGTAGGTGCGATTTAGGGTTAGATCTAGGCGTTAGGGTAAGGGCTAGCGTTAGGCTTCAGAGATAGGGTTAGGTTTAATGCTTAGGATTAGGGTTAGGGTTTGGGGTTAAAGTAAGTGTTAGGGGTTAGGTTTCAGGATCAAAGGTTAGGGTTATTTTTAGCTGTAGTGTTAGGGTTAGGGATAAGGGATCCCATTAGCATTAAGGGTCTTCCTTACTGTAGGGTTAAGGGTTAGGCTTAGAGTTAAAGGTTAAGGTTAGGGTCAGTGTTAAGATTTGGGGTAGGGTTAACGGTTAGGGTAAAGGTTAAGCGTTAGGGTTAGGGATTAGTGATTAGGGTTTTTGGTTAGTGTTAGGGTTAGCGGTTAGGAGTTAGTGTTTTATGAAGGGGTATGGTTAGAATTAGGATTGGGGTGAGAGTTAGGGTGAGGTATAGGGGTTAGGTTTAGGGTAAAAGGATAGGATTAGGGTTACGGGTTGGGCTTAGGTTTAGGGTTAAAGTTTACTGCTAGGATTAGGGATAGGGTTCAGGGTTAGCTTTAGGGGTTCTGGTTAGGGTTAGGTGTTAGGTTAGTGTCAGGGTTAGGTCTAGTCGTGAGGGTAAGGTTTAGGGTTAGCTTTAAGAGCTAGGGTTAGGTTTAATGGTTAGGATTAGGATTAGGGTTAAGGGTTAGGGTAAGGCTTAGGGGTTAGGGTGAAGGGTTAGGGTCAAGGGTTAGGGTTTTTGTTAGGCATAGCGTTGGGGTTAGAAGTAAGGGTTACTGTCAGTGTTAGGGTTGTAAGTAGGGTTACGGTTAGGGTTAGCGGTTTAGAATTAGGGTTAGGGATTAGGTGTCACAGTGATGACTAGGAGATAGGGTTAGAATTATGGGATAGGGGTTGTTCTCAGGAAATGGGTTATGCATTAACGTTAGGATAAGAGGTTAAAGTTAGGCGCACGGTGAGGTTTACGTGTTAAGGGGAGAAATAGGAACAGGGTTGGGTGTTATGTTCAGGGTTAGGGTTATCTGTTAAAGGTATTGTTTATGCTTAGCGCACGGGCCCTGTCTGCATTGGGCGGGCGGGGGGGAGTTTTGGGGGCTGGGACTGTACCCGGGAACCCACTCTATCATACTCTGGGTATGGGCCCGTGGGTTTCATACAGGACACAGTGGTAGAGCCTCCTTTCACGCATGGCATGGGAGGATTGCAGGCTTTCTAAACTCTAAGAAAGCAAGAAGTCTGAGAATTAGATTTAGGGTTAGGATTATGGTTAGGGTTAAGGATGAAGTTTAGTGTTAAGGTGAGGGCTTAGCGTTAGGGATTAGGGTTAGGGTTAAAGGTTAGTCTTAGGTTTAACGGTTACACTTTGGTTTAGGGTTGAGGTTTACGGTTAGGGTTAATTGAGGGGTTAGGGTTTGGTACAGGGTTAGGGTTAAGTGTTAGCTTTAGGGTGGAAGGTTAGGATTAGGGTTAGGATTAAAGGTTAGCGTGAGAGTTAACGCTTAGGGTTAAGGTTAAGAGTTAGGGTTTAGGGTTAGGGTTAGGGTTAGGGTTAGTTTTAGGGTTAGAGTTATATGCTATGGTTTGTGTTAGAGGTTAGGGTTAGGTTTACTGGTGACGGTTAGGGTTACGTTTAGGGGTTAGCATTAGGGTTAGGATTAGGGTTAGAGTTAAGGGATAGGATTACGGTTAAGTGTTGGCCTTAGGGTTAGGGTTTAGTGTTAGGGTTAGCATTAAGGACTAGGGGTAGGGTCAGGGTTAAATGCCTGGGTGCGGGTAATGGTTAGGGTCAGGGTTAAGGTTCACGGATAGGGTTAGTGTTAAGGGTTACGGGTAGGTTTAGGGTTCAGGGTTAGAGTTAGCATTAGGGCTTAATGTTAGGATTAGGCGGTAGGTTCGATTTAGGGTTAGATCTAGGCGTTCGGGTAAGGGCTAGCGTTAGGGTTAAGAGATAGAGTTAGGTTTAATGCTTAGGATTAGGGTTAGGGTTTGGGGTTAAAGTAAGTGTTAGGGGTTAGGTTTAAGGATGAAAGGTTACTGTTATTTTTAGCTGTAGTGTTAGGGTTACGGAAAAGGGATCCCATTAGCATTAAGGGTCTTCCTTACTGTAGGGTTAAGGGTTAGGCTTAGAGTTAAAGGTTAAGGTTAGGGTCAGTGTTAAGATTTAGGGTGAGGGTTAACGGTTAGGGTAAAGGTTAAGCGTTAGGGTTAGGGATTAGTGATTAGGGTTTTTGGTTAGTGTTAGGGTTAGCGGTTAGGAGTTAGTGTTTTATGAAGGGGTATGGTTAGAATTAGGATTGGGGTTAGAGTTAGGGTGAGGTATAGGGGTTAGGTTTTGGGGTTAGTTTTAGGGTAAAAGGATAGGATTAGGGTTACGGGTTGGGCTTAGCTTTAGGGTTACAGTTTACTGCTAGGGTTAGGGATAGGGTTCAGGCTTAGCTTTAGGGGTTCTGGTTAGGGTTAGGTGTTAGGTTAGTGTCAGGGTTAGGTCTAGTCGTGAGGGCAAGGTTCAGGGTTATCTTTAAGAGCTAGGGTTAGGTTTAATGGTTAGGATTAGGATTAGGGTTAAGGGTTAGGGTAAGGCTTAGGGGTTAGGGTGCAGGGTTAGGGTTTTTGTTAGGCATAGCGTTGGGGTTAGAAGTAAGGGTTACTGTCAGTGTTAGGGTTGTAGGTAGGGTTACGGTTAGGGTTAGCGGTTTAGAATTAGGGTTAGGGATTAGGTGTCACAGTGATGACTAGGAGATAGGGTTAGAATTATGGGATAGGGGTTGTTCTCAGGAAATGGGTTATGCATTAACGTTAGGATAAGAGGTTAAAGTTAGGCGCACGGGGAGGTTTACGTGTTAAGGGGAGAAATAGGAACAGGGTTGGGTGTTATGTTCAGGGTTAGGGTTATCTGTTAAAGGTATTGTTTATGCTTAGCGCACGGGCCCTGTCTGCATTAGGCGGGCGGGGGGAGTTTAGGGGGCTGGGACTGTACCCGGGAACCCACTCTATCATACTCTGGGTATGGGCCCGTGGGTTTCATGCAGGACACAGTGGTAGAGCCTCCTTTCACCCATGGCATGGGAGGATTGCAGGCTTTCTAAACTCTAAGAAAGCAAGAAGTCTGAGAATTAGATTTAGGGTTAGGATTCTGGTTAGGGTTAAGGATGAAGTTTAGTGTTAGGGTGAGGGCTTAGGGTTAGGGCTTAGGGTTAGGGTTAAAGGTTACTCTTAGGTTTAACGGTTACACTTTTTTTTAGGGTTGAGGTTTACGGTTAGGGTTAAGATGAGGGGTTAGGGTTTGGTACAGGGTTAGGGTTAAGTGTTAGGTTTAGGGTTGAAGATTAGGATTAGGGTTAGGATTAAAGGTTAGCGTGAGAGTTAACGCTTAGTGTTAAGCTTAAGAGTTAGGGGTTAGGGTTAGGTTTAGGGTTCGTTTTAGGGTTAGAGTTATGTGCTATGGTTTGTGTTAGAGGTTAGGGTTAGGTTTACTAGTCACGGTGAGGGTTACGTTTCGGGGTTAGCATTAGGGTTAGGGTTAAGGGATAGGATTAGGGTTAAGTGTTGGGAGTAGGGTGAGGGTTTAGTGTTAGGGTTATCATTAAGGATTAGGGTTAGGGTCAGGGTTAAATGCTTGGGTGCGGGTAATGGTTAGGGTCACGGTTAAGGTTCACGGATAGGGTTAGTGTTAAGGGTTACGGGTAGGTTTAGGGTTCAGGGTTAGAGTTAGCATTAGGGCTTAAGGTTAGGATTAGGCGGTAGGTTCGATTTAGGGTTAGATCTAGGCATTAGGGTAAGGGCTAGCGTTAGGGTTAAGAGATAGGGTTAGGTTTAATGCTTAGGATTAGGGTTAGGGTTTGGGGTTAAAGTAAGTGTTAGGGGTTAGGTTTCAGGATCAAAGGTTAGGGTTATTTTTAGCTGTAGTGTTAGGGTTAGGGATAAGGGATCCCATTAGCATTAAGGGTCTTCCTTACTGTAGGGTTAAGGGTTAGGCTTAGAGTTAAAGTTTAAGGTTAGGGTCAGTGTTAAGATTTAGGGTGAGGGTTAACGGTTAGGGTAAAGGTTAAGCGTTAGGGTTAGGGATTAGTGATTAGGGTTTTTGGTTAGTGTTAGGGTTAGCGGTTAGGAGTTAGTGTTTTATGAAGGGGTATGGTTAGAATTAGGATTGGGGTTAGAGTTAGGGTGAGGTATAGGGGTTAGGTTTAGGGGTTAGTTTTAGGGTAAAAGGATAGGATTAGGATTACGGGTTGGGCTTAGGTTTAGGGTTAAAGTTTACTGCTAGGGTTAGGGATAGGGTTCAGGGTTAGCTTTAGGGGTTCTGGTTAGGGTTAGGTGTTAGGTTAGTGTCAGGGTTAGGTCTAGTCGTGAGGGTAAGGTTTAGGGTTAGCTTTAAGAGCTAGGGTTAGGTTTAATGATTAGGATTAGGATTAGGGTTAAGGGTTAGGGTAAGGCTTAGGGGTTAGGGTGAAGGGTTAGGGTCAAGGGTTAGGGTTTTTGTTAGGCATAGCGTTGGGGTTAGAAGTAAGGGTTACTGTCAGTGTTGGGGTTGTAGGTAGGGTTACGGTTAGGGTTAGCGGTTTAGAATTAGGTTTAGGGATTAGGTGTCACAGTGATGACTAGGAGATAGGGTTAGAATTATGGGATAGGGGTTGTTCTCAGGAAATGGGTTATGCATTAACGTTAGGATAAGAGGTTAAAGTTAGGCGCACGGTGAGGTTTACGTGTTAAGGGGAGAAATAGGAACAGGGTTGGGTGTTATGTTCAGGGTTAGGGTTATCTGTTAAAGGTATTGTTTATGCTTAGCGCACGGGCCCTGTCTACATTAGGCGGGCGGGGGGAGATTAGGGGGCTGGGATTGTACCCGGGAACCCACTCTATCATACTCTGGGTATGGGCCCGTGGGTTTCATGCAGGACACAGTGGTAGAGCCTCCTTTCACGCATGGCATGGGAGGATGGCAGGCTTTCTAAACTCTAAGAAAGCAAGAAGTGTGAGAATGAGATTTAGGGTTAGGATTATGGTTAGGGTTAAGGATGAAGTTTAGTGTTAGGGTGAGGGCTTAGGCTTAGGAATTAGGGTTAGGGTTAAAGGTTACTCTTAGGTTTAATGGTTACACTTTGGTTTAGGGTTGAGGTTTACGATTAGGGTTAAGATGAGGGGTTAGTGTTTGGTACAGGGTTAGGGTTAAGTGTTAGGTTTAGTGTTGAAGATTAGGATTAGGGTTAGGATTAAGGATTAGCGTGAGAGTTAACGCTTAGGGTTAAGGTTAAGAGTTAGGGTTTAGGGTTAGGGTTAGGGATAGGGTTAGTTTCAGTTAGTTTAGTGCTATGGTTTGTGTTAAAGGTTAGGGTTAGGTTTACTGGTCACGGTTAGGGTTACGTTTAGGGGTTAGCATTAGGGTTAGGGTTAAGGGATAGGATTAGGGATAAGTGTTGGGCTTAGGGTTAGGGTTTAGTGTTAGGGTTATCATTAAGGATTAGCGGTAGGGTCAGGGTTAAATGCTTGGGTGCGGGTAATGTTTAGGGTCACGGTTAAGGTTGACGGATAGGGTTAGTGTTAAGGGTTACGGGTAGGTTTAGGGTTCAGGGTTATAGTTAGCATTAGGGCTTAAGGTTAGGATTAGGCGGTAGGTTCGATTTAGGGTTAGATCTAGGCGTTAGGGTAAGGGCTAGCGTTAGGGTTCAGAGATAGGGTTAGGTTTAATGCTTAGGATTAGGGTTAGGGTTTGGGGTTAAAGTAAGTGTTAGGGGTTAGGTTTAAGGATCAAAGCTTAGGGTTATTTTTAGCTGTAGTGTTAGGGTTAGGGATAAGGGATCCCATTAGCATTAAGGGTCTTCCTTACTGTAGGGTTAAGGGTTAGGCTTAGAGTTAAAGGTTAAGGTTAGGGTCAGTGTTAAGATTTGGGGTAGGGTTAACGGTTAGGGTAAAGGTTAAGCGTTAGGGTTAGGGATTAGTGATTAGGGTTTTTGGTTAGTGTTAGGGTTAGCGGTTAGGAGTTAGTGTTTTATGAAGGGGTATGGTTAGAATTAGGATTGGGGTGAGAGTTAGGGTGAGGTATAGGGGTTAGGTTTAGGGGTTAGTTTTAGGGTAAAAGGATAGGATTAGGGTTACGGGTTGGGCTTAGGTTTAGGGTTAAAGTTTACTGCTAGGGTTAGGGATAGGGTTCAGGGTTAGCTTTAGGGGTTCTGGTTAGGGTTAGGTGTTAGGTTAGTGTCAGGGTTAGGTCTAGTCGTGAGGGTAAGGTTTAGGGTTAGCTTTAAGAGCTAGGGTTAGGTTTAATGATTAGGATTAGGATTAGGGTTAAGGGTTAGGGTAAGGCTTAGGGGTTAGGGTGAAGGGTTAGGGTCAAGGGTTAGGGTTTTTGTTAGGCATAGCGTTGGGGTTAGAAGTAAGGGTTACTGTCAGTGTTGGGGTTGTAGGTAGGGTTACGGTTAGGGTTAGCGGTTTAGAATTAGGTTTAGGGATTAGGTGTCACAGTGATGACTAGGAGATAGGGTTAGAATTATGGGATAGGGGTTGTTCTCAGGAAATGGGTTATGCATTAACGTTAGGATAAGAGGTTAAAGTTAGGCGCACGGGGAGGTTTACGTGTTAAGGGGAGAAATAGGAACAGGGTTGGGTGTTATGTTCAGGGTTAGGGTTATCTGTTAAAGGTATTGTTTATGCTTAGCGCACGGGCCCTGTCTGCATTAGGCGGGCGGGGGGAGATTAGGGGGCTGGGATTGTAC
This sequence comes from Eulemur rufifrons, assembly GCF_041146395.1. NCBI lineage: Eukaryota > Metazoa > Chordata > Mammalia > Primates > Lemuridae > Eulemur > Eulemur rufifrons. The sequence continues at coordinate 555,090 of NW_027182845.1, forward strand.
CCGGGAACCCACTCTATCATACTCTGGGTATGGGCCCGTGGGTTCAATGCAGGACACAGTGGTAGAGCCTCCTTTCACCCATGGCATGGGAGGATGGCAGGCTTTCTAAACTCTAAGAAAGCAAGAAGTGTGAGAATGAGATTTAGGGTTGGATTATGGTTAGGGTTAAGGATGAAGTTTAGTGTTAGGGTGAGGGCTTAGGCTTAGGAATTAGGGTTAGGGTTAAAGGTTACTCTTAGGTTTAATGGTTACACTTTGGTTTAGGGTTGAGGTTTACGATTAGGGTTAAGATGAGGGGTTAGTGTTTGGTACAGGGTTAGGGTTAAGTGTTAGGTTTAGTGTTGAAGATTAGCATTAGGGTTAGGATTAAGGATTAGCGTGAGAGTTAACGCTTAGGGTTAAGGTTAAGAGTTAGGGTTTAGGGTTAGGGTTAGGGATAGGGTTAGTTTCAGTTAGCTTAGTGCTATGGTTTGTGTTAAAAGTTAGGGTTAGGTTTACTGGTCACGGTTAGGGTTACGTTTAGGGGTTAGCATTAGGGTTAGGGTTAAGGGATAGGATTAGGGATAAGTGTTGGGCTTAGGGTTAGGGTTTAGTGTTAGGGTTATCATTAAGGATTAGGGGTAGGGTCAGGGTTAAATGCTTGGTTGCGGGTAATGGTTAGGGTCAGGGTTAAGGTTGACGGATAAGGTTAGTGTTAAGGGTTACGGGTAGGTTTAGGGTTCAGGGTTAGAGTTAGCATTAGGGCTTAAGGTTAGGATTAGGCGGTAGGTTCGATTTAGGGTTAGATCTAGGCGTTAGGGTAAGGGCTAGCGTTAGGGTTCAGAGATAGGGTTAGGTTTAATGCTTAGGATTAGGGTTAGGGTTTGGGGTTAAAGTAAGTGTTAGGGGTTAGGTTTAAGGATCCAAGGTTAGGGTTATTTTTAGCTGTAGTGTTAGGGTTAGGGATAAGGGATCCCATTAGCATTAAGGGTCTTCCTTACTGTAGGGTTAAGGGTTAGGCTTAGAGTTAAAGGTTAAGGTTAGGGTCAGTGTTAAGATTTGGGGTAGGGTTAACGGTTAGGGTAAAGGTTAAGCGTTAGGGTTAGGGATTAGTGATTAGGGTTTTTGGTTAGTGTTAGGGTTAGCGGTTAGGAGTTAGTGTTTTATGAAGGGGTATGGTTAGAATTAGGATTGGGGTGAGAGTTAGGGTGAGGTATAGGGGTTAGGTTTAGGGTAAAAGGATAGGATTAGGGTTACGGGTTGGGCTTAGGTTTAGGGTTAAAGTTTACTGCTAGGATTAGGGATAGGGTTCAGGGTTAGCTTTAGGGGTCTGGTTAGGGTCAGGTGTTAGGTTAGTGTCAGGGTTAGGTCTAGTCGTGAGGGTAAGGTTTAGGGTTAGCTTTAAGAGCTAGGGTTAGGTTTAATTGTTAGGATTAGGATTAGGGTTAAGGGTTAGGGTAAGGCTTAGGGGTTAGGGTGAAGGGTTAAGGTCAAGGGTTAGGGTTTTTGTTAGGCATAGCGTTGGGGTTAGAAGTAAGGGTTACTGTCAGTGTTAGGGTTGTAGGTAGGGTTACGGTTGAGGTTAGCGGTTTAGAATTAGGGTTAGGGATTAGGTGTCACAGTGATGACTAGGAGATAGGGTTAGAATTATGGGATAGGGGTTGTTCTCAGGAAATGGGTTATGCATTAACGTTAGGATAAGAGGTTAAAGTTAGGCGCACGGTGAGGTTTACGTGTTAAGGGGAGAAATAGGAACAGGGTTGGGTGTTATGTTCAGGGTTAGGGTTATCTGTTAAAGGTATTGTTTATGCTTAGCGCACGGGCCCTGTCTGCATTGGGCGGGCGGGGGGAGTTTAGGGGGCTGGGATTGTACCCGGGAACCCACTCTATCATACTCTGGGTATGGGCCCGTGGGTTTCATGCAGGACGCAGTGGTAGAGCCTCCTTTCACGCATGGCATGGGAGGATTGCAGGCTTTCTAAACTCTAAGAAAGCAAGAAGTCTGAGAATTAGATTTAGGGTTAGGATTATGGTTAGGGTTAAGGATGAAGTTTAGTGTTAGGGTGAGGGCTTAGGGTTAGGGATTAGGGTTAGTGTTAAAGGTTACCCTTAGGTTTAACGGTTACACTTTGGTTTAGGGTTGAGGTTTACGGTTAGGGTTAAGATGAGGGGTTAGGGTTTGGTACAGGGTTAGGGTTATGTGTTAGGTTTAGGGTTGAAGATTAGGATTAGGGTTAGGATTAAAGGTTAGCGTGAGAGTTAACGCTTAGGGTTAAGGTTAAGAGTTAGGGTTTAGGGTTAGGTTTAGGGTTAGTTTTAGAGATAGAGTTATGTGCTATGGTTTGTGTTATAGGTTAGGGTTAGGTTTACTGGTCACGGCTAGGGTTAGGTTTAGGGGGTACCATTATGGTTAGGCTTCTGGTTAGGGTTAA